>NW_009202079.1:0-9922 GCF_000690835.1 Fulmarus glacialis | reverse complement strand
TGTCGCACGCAGGCACTTCCCCCCCCCCCCCCCCGCCCCCATTTGCTGGTCACAGCTCTCTAATAGGTGTGAGCTCCCTGGCTTCTCTTTTCAGCAGCCCTGGTGTCAAGCTATCTGAGTAAGTAATAGCTGCTACATGGACGGTAATGGTTTCCATCTCCGTTATTATATCTTTAGGACAGTGACAAAAGTAAACATGAAAGTTAGTTTTTATTTTATTCTAGTGCTTGTACATTTCTAATATTGTGGTTGTCTGATGTTTCTTCAACCAAGCATCAGCTCTGGAGGGAACAAACTTTATTTGAAACAAATCTAACTTAGTAAATTTCTTTAGTCTCATCTTGGAAGATCACAAATAACTTTATAAACTGTGAACATATAACACCTCCTCACCTCTCAATTCTGGAACAAAAAATTTAAAAAGCCTATTTGTGATCATAACAAACAACAGGGTATGTTTTATTTGTTGGAAACTGAAAAGATGGGGTAGGTAGGTAATATGCAGTTACTCAGTGGCCTGGAAAATTGGCAAGCTGTTCTAAGACTGTACTGGGTCTGGCTGCATTGAGCTAACTGTCTTTATAGCAACCCCCGTGGTGCTGTAGTTTGGGTTTGTGGCTAAAACAGTATTGATAATATACCAGTATTTTTGCTATTGCTAAAGAGTGTTTGCACAGCATCAATGGTTTCTCCTTTCCCATTCTGCACCCCCATCCCTCCACAGAGAGTAAGCTGGGGGTTGGAAAGAGGTTGGGAGGGGGTACTAGGACAGGTAACCCAAATTTGCCAAAGGGATATTCCATACCATATAAAGTCATACTCAACATTAAAACTGGGGTAGAGGAGGAAAGGTGCGGGGTTCCTTGGCTTCCAAAGTGGCCATACTTGCAGACTGGCTGGGCATCACACTGCTTGTGGGAGGTGGTGAATGATTGGTTTGCATCGTTTAGTATTTTTTTTTCTCTTTCCATCACCTATTAAACTGTCTGTATCTCAATCCATGAGTTTTTTTTTGTTTCAGTCTTTCTATTCTCTCCCCTGTTCCACTTGGTTGGGGTGGGGGAGGGAGCAATGAATAAGTGGCTGTGTGGGTGTTTAGCTGCTGGCTAGGGTCAACCCACCACAAAAACTCACCACAAAAAGAAAGGAAGAAGAAAAAAGTAAAGGCAAAATTATTCCTTTTGCAGTAACAGTCACTTTCAGATAAAAGGGGACAAATTCAGAGAAATATAGATGAAATCCTGTTCATGTGGAACAGACAAATATGTCAAATGAAAATCACTGTAAAAGGAGTTTCATTTGCCTGGAATTGTATTTAAATGTGAAAAAACCCCAACCAAACCCCAAATTGAAATATAAAAATGTCCCATTGTGACATATTTAGGAGAAAATCTTTCTTGTCCTTTCCTGAAATATCTCCTGTATTTTGTAATTCCGGTCTACCTTACAATGTGGAAATGATTTAAATTTAAAGTCCAAATCTAAGCAAAAGTTTTGATTGCTCTCAGTCTTTTTACTGCTTTTTTTGATGATTATTATTTTAGAATTTCTTATTGTTCATTGAACTTTGGAAGGAAGCTGGTACAGAATTCGCTTAGAAATCAACACAGCTTAAACTGAAGAGCAAGCAAGTTTTACGTTGGCTTCCATTTTGTCTGTATTTGTCTTATGTCATTCTCAGTTATTTCCAGCACTTTTAAATATTTAATGCATTTATGGTCTTTAGCAAAAAATAAATTTCTGTAGAAACTTCCTTTTTTTTTTTTTTTACAAATTTGTATTTTTTTACTTCTGCTAGTTGATTTTTCAGCTTTACTGTATTATATTCCACTCAATATCTTCCTAACTGGCCTCGCTGTCACTTAACAGTGAACTAAACCTCAGGCCAGAGTCTTTTGGTTTTGATGTAGGCAGAATGTCAATGTTAAGCAGCCATTTGACTTAGGAAATAAGATTAAACCCAGCTCCACTAACATCAGCGTGACAAAATTATCAGTGACCATTATTCCAAAACACAAAAATTCCCAGTTCAAACTCACACTAGCTCGTCTTTAATATGAATGTACTCATCTCCAGCATTCTCAATGGGACCTGAACCAGGCTGGTCATGTGTTCTTTCCATTCAAGTCTTTTCACAATTCTGCTACTTTATTTTTGCCCGCTTTTCTCTCTCAATTCAAAATCCTAAATACTCAACAGTGGCAGCTTCATCTGCTGGTACTACATTTCATAGGCAACTTCTATGCCTTTCTCTAAGACCTCTTAGAGCTTCCATGGTGTTTAACTCAGTCCTCATATCTTCACTCTTTTGTGGTGTTTAACCTAGCCAAGAGTATTTCTGTTCCCTTAAATTCTTCCGTTACGTAAGATGTAACATCTCCAAGAGTGACTTAGAGGTCTCTATGTCTTATTGAAACCCTTCCATATATGAAATATCAGAATGAAAAGAATTGTCATACTCCACTGCACAAAATTAAAGAGGAACTGAAGGATATATTGGGAAAGATTAATTTCTTGGTTGTGAATGGAAACATTATATACTGGGATACCACAATCTTGGCCACCTACCAAAGCATGTCTTCATATTAATCTTGCAAATAGCATTCAAAATTAATTAGAAATTCAAGCACTATCATTTCTTCTGAAACACAAATGTTTTATTTCAGCTGTAACCAGAAAGATAATAACCAGCACAAGCATTTGAAGGGAAATTATGTTTCGAGGTGGCAGTACTCAGAAACCCCAATGCCTTTACACTGCTGAAGCAGAGCAAAATTTTTCTTTTACATACCAGCCTGGATGAAAGCCATTCCTGGAAAGATGTGCATCTTGAACTGGCACAGTGTGAATGTCTGGCCTTGAATATAATTCATGTTTGTGTTAAAGTTCTGGCACATCAAAAATTTTTGCGCCAAACTCTTTGCCAAAAAGAGTGGTTGACATGCAGCTGCTTTCCCCCCCTTTCCCCCCCAGTCATACCCTGAAGTTTTAGGGAAGCTGTTCCTAAGGTTAAGCCTTCAAAGTCTAATCATGATGAAAAAGGAACACTTTTCACATAGTAGCTCATATTTTTTGGCTTTAACTATTTGCTTATCCACACACACAACAATTTAATCTGATTAATTCATGTAGGTCAGATACTAATTTGGGCAAGACATAGCATAGGATTAACCCTTTTCAGGAGTGTGTGACTAGTGCAGAATTGTCACAGTCAGCTACTGACTTCAGTGCTGCTGTAGTGGCTTGGAGCAGCTCAAGGTCCACCCTCAGCTAATTTGACAAGCAAAACACCCAATGCCATGATTTTTAGACCACAGTGCAAGAATTGCTGAAAAATAATTTTAAATATACTTATTTTATGATGAAATTAATGAGATTACAGTTTTTAGTACCTGTCAGGTTTCCGGCTCCCTTGGGTACAGGGAAAACGAAAGTGATAGGTAATTACATAAGAGAAGGTTTGCTTGTGAAATTGTGGATATATTCATATTTCCATTGATGAAGGAAAAACTATAATTACAGCTTTACTATTGGAATTTTGGCATTGCTGCCTTGGCCAGAATTTCAAGTTATTGGAGGGTAGGGGTAAGGAAATCACTGGAAAGAGGAAATAAAACGGTGAGGGGTTGGTTTCTCATCCCCCCCAGCATTCTAGAATTCTTGGGAACCAGCATCTAATCTGTGGCTCCCATCTTTCTTCCTCTTGTACTTTTATGCATTAATTCCTTGATGGATATGCTTCTGAAGGCTTTAACCATTTGAGACAAAGGAAAAAGGAATGGCATATTGTCACACAAACCAGCTTAAGCATCATAATTAACTGTATTTTTTTTTTTTAATAGTATGTAAGAGGATCAATTTCAGAGCTTAGCTCTCAGCAAAACAGACAACTCAATCTCTGTGAAACTTCTCTTCCAGCAAGTTTCTGGGATAAAAGACAGAACCTGGGATATCAGGATGACTTAGATTCTGCTTCCAGGTTTACTCTTTGAATGCCTACAGTGCAGTCACAGTGGAGGACTATTTCCTTATCTGTGAATAGAAGCGATGATACTGCCTGTCAGAACAGATCATGGAAGTACTGGGTTACATAAATGATTATTAATATGGGCACAGCTTAAAGCAGGTAGCAAAATGCCATTTTGCTACTGTTTTTGTTCCCTATCAGCTTCCTTCAATGGCTGTTAACCTCATTCAGTACTTCCAAGTGCTCAGCTCTTCAAAACAGCATGAAATGCACTGGTTTATGAGCATCAGGTTCTGACAGCAGCAAGGACATCTCTTAGCCATATCTTGATCCTGTGACAAGCAGGAGTCTCTGATCCCACAGATGGTTCAGCAAGCAGAGTCTGCAAAAACCTTCACAGCAGGGGGTCAGGAGTTTGCCCTGCCTGACCTGCAGCCCCAGTTCATCTCAGAAGAGACTGGGTGCCTTGAAAATTGAGTTTTTTGTTCGGTGACAGACTGTGGCTCCTCGGTCACTGAAGTCCTCTACTTCAACATAGTTGCTAATCAGAAAAGCAGATATTCCTCTTGGGTTTCATTAGCCTGAAGCAAATGTGCATTTACTTGAGTACTAAAGAGCTTAGCTCCAGTCATTAACCTCTGCCTTATGTTTGCCTTCTGTGGTACTGGGAACAGATAAGCTCCCAGTTGCTGCACAGTAGCATAGCTCTCTCTCTCTCTACCTCTTTTCTGTTTCCACAGCTGGAGGGAAGGTACAAAGCAGTGCAGCTGTGTGCTGGGTCTGGCTGGGATGGAGTTAATTCTCCTCACAGCAGTCCATATGGTGCTGTGTTTTGGATTTGTGACTAGAACAGTGATGATAACACATCACTGTTTTAGCTATTGCTAAGCAGTATTTGCACAGCATCAAGGCTTTTTCTTTCTCCCACTCTGCCCCTCCTGAGAGTAGGCTGGGGGTGCACAAGAGTCTGGGAGGGGACACAGCCGGGACAGCTGACCCAAACTGACCAAAGGGATGTTTCATACCATCTAATGTGCTCAGCAATGAAAACCCAGTGAAAACAGGAGGAAGGGACGATGTTCAGGGTTATGGTGTTAGTCTTCCCAAGCAGCCATTATCTGTGCTGAGGCCTGGCTTCCCAGGAAGCGTCTGGACATCTGCCTGTCAATGGGAAGTGTGAATGAATTCCGTATTTTGCCTTCCTTGTGCGTGCAGCTTTGCTTCACTTATTAAACTGTCTATATAAATGCACAAGTTTTCTCACTTTTGTGCTTCCGATTCTTTCTCCCCTCTCACTGTGGGGAAGTGACAGAGTGACTGGTGGGGAGGGTAGCTGCTGGCCAGAGTCATCCCATCACAACCTGAGAGGATACGTTACGAACACATACTTCCATACACACATCCTGCCTCTGCTGCCTGCCTCTTTTCTTAAGGTTCAGGTCTCCAGACAGCCCTTTCTATTCATGGGATACATAGATACACTGCAACGTGCAACGTGCAATAAAGGAGAAATCAACTTATGCAGTTCAGATCAGGGAAGCTTTCCATCCCATTCTGAAGTAATATACATGCAACCAACTTTTCTTTACTTGAAGGATCGACTCAAACAGCAGCTTAGCCCTAATGATAGTAAATGAACTTGCACGGTTGGCAAAGTGGTAGCTGAATTCCAGCCTTATTAACACTTCATTTAGTGACTTACTTTGCACACAAGCAAAAAAAGTAGTAAAAGGTCATGACTTTGAATTCTGTCTGTCTAAACCTTATTACTCCCTCTGATACCACCTGTTCTGATCCACCTCCCACCATCTACTCACGCAGTTGTGTATTTTTATAGATTAAGATGTCCCATCCCTGGAAACAATCAAGGTCAGGTTGGACGGGGCTCTGAGCAACCTGATCTAGTTGAAGATGTCCCTGCCCATGGCGGGGGGGTTGGACTAGATGACCTTTAAAGGTCCCTTCCAATCCAAACTATTCTATGATTCTATGATTCTATGATTTTATAGCTTAAAGTTGCTTTAAGCATATGACTCCTACAAACTCATGTCATTCACTCATTGTATCTATTCTTAAAATGGAAGAATAGTTCTTAAATGGAAAGCCTCCTGAAACAGGGTCTTGCTTCACACTAACTGCTGTGTAGGCCCTGGTACAAGACTGAAATTTGTTACTAGAAGCAACAGTACAAATATTGGCAGAAGAAAGTGTGATACCAAATTTCTTCATACAAGATAATGGTTACTTATCACCATGGTAAGGATTCTTCAAGACAAAAATACCCTTATGTAATTTTTATTAGCACATGTAGTCTTTGTAAAGAAATTGTTAGAAATCAAATTAATTTATTCCTACTCCCCACTGCATTTGCTACAATAGTAGTGATCCAGATTTTCTGGTTTTTAAAATAGTGTACTGGGTTTGGCTTTGATAGAGTTAATTTTCTTCAAGGTAGTTTGTATAGTGCTGTTTGGGATTTGTAACCAAACCAGTGTTGATAACACACTATTGCTGATCACTGTTTACATAGCATCAGGACCTTTTCTGTTTCTCATGCTGCGCCTCCAGCATCTAGGCTGGGGGTGGGCAAGAAGCTGGGAGGGGACACAGCCAGGACAGTTGACCCAAATTGACGAAAGAGGTATTCCATGACATAAGATGTCATGTTCAGCATATAAAGCTGGGGGAAGAAGGACGAAGGGGTGACATTTAGAGATATGGTGTTTTTCTTCCCAAGTAACCATTACACTTGATGGAGTCCTGCTTTTCTGGAGATGGCTGAACATCTGCCTGTTGATGGGAAGTAGTGAATGGATTCCTTATTTTGCTTTGCTTGCATGCACAGATTTTGCTTTTTACCTGTTAAACTGTTTTTATCTCAACCCATGAGTTTTCTCATTTTTACCCTTCTGATTCTCTCCTCCATCCCACTGTGGGGGGAGTGAGTGAGCAGCTGTGTGGGGCTGAGTCGCCTACCACCTACCGGGGTTAACCCACTACAAATAATGATTGTTCTACATGTATGAGACACACATCACCCCCAAACGCTGAAGAATTTAATGAAAAGCTTCTCTTTTTCTTACCCTCTACTGACTTCTGGGATTCCATGCACCCTCAGAATTTAACTACAGCCTTTAAAAAATGTGGAAAGCAGGTCTCAGCTGTAGTACTTTTTTTCCATTTCTCAAGTTATGGGCACAGAGATAACATAACCTCCTTTAATATGGTTACTCTCCTTATACATCAAAGTATCATATCACCCATTTTTACCACAGCAGTTCAGCACAAGTTCGTGTTAAGTTGCTAGTCTCTATGCCCTTTACAAAGAGTTTTCCAGGATAACATCTCCCATTCTTCATGTATAAATATATTACTTTGCATATTGCATCACATTTGGGTGTAAACTTTACTCCATTTGAATTCAAATTTTCTATAATGTGCATGCTCATTTTTTGTCTGACCATAAAGCAGTAAAACACAAAACCTTCGAAAAGCCAACCTGGTTAAGAGTTCTAAACAAAACTTGCAAATTTCAAGGAAAGAATTGAGAAGTTAGAACATTTATTTTTTATAAAACACTTTTGACTAATGTCAATTATATTCCTTTTGGCTTTTACGTGAATACCATATCAGCTTGTCTGTTGTTTTACTTGGCTAACAGCCCTGTAGAGAATCAGATAATTTTCTAAAATTGGAAGAGCCCTGTTTATTAATTCTTGGACAAAGAGTAGCAAAAGTGGAAGAGGAAGGCTTCTAAAGCCAGTAATAGCTTCTCCTCATGTCTAGACATGACTGCAACACAATGAACGATGGGTAAGAAGGCCAAGCATTTTTTTCGTTCTTGGATGAAATTGTCAAAGGTTTATGCAGGTAAAGCTGATATCAGAATGTGGGAATATGAGAATGAAATTTCAGAAATAGTTACCTGAACTTTATCGTGGGAGAAATCCTAATCCCTGCTGCTATAAACAGCAAACCTGCCTGTAACTTTTTCTGGTAATAAATCTGATGGTATTCCAATCTTTTCACTGGACAGCAAAGATGGCTCAAAGTATACCTGCTTTCCATCCTTTCAGCTATGTCTTCGGTTATGCTGATACAGACATTAAAAACCCTTGATCAGTTCCTTGATCTGTCTGCCCATGTGGTTCTATAAAAATTAAACCAGCACAGCTGAGAGGGTGACAATACATGACTGCAAAGAAACATGGGAATGGAGAAAAGGCAGAACTCTTTGAACTGGCCTTGCCTCCAAGAAAGGTATTCTCTGTAGTGGACTCCAATGAGAACAGTGGGAATTGCTGAGGTTTTTTTCCCCCAACTGAATCCAGAGTTGATTTCAATTAGAATTCATAGCCCATAGCATCAGTGTTTACCATCACTGCAAAATCACATTACAAAAGGCGGCGTAAGTTACTCAAAGTAAGATTCAAAGTTTGCCATAGTTTCAAGAAGGCGACTGTAATTAAAGTGTATTACTAGAGGCTATTAGATTAAATTATACATTCACATTCCTTTTAAAGTTGGTGGAGGTTTCTAGATTGAAAGTAGATGTTAGATGCAATGGTAACAAAGCTACATTAACTGTAGTCAGGTAAGAAGAACAAACATACGAACTGGTTATGATATCATATATATTCATTTATTGGTGACAACCAAGACAAAGTTTAGAAGAATTTCTCTGAGGAAGATTTTCCCTTTTGGTAGAAACTATATTGCCTTTATAATAGTAATTCCTTAAAAACACAGAACAAGCCTCCTCGGAAAAGTCATTATTGGAAAACTTCTGGCTAAGTAAAGACATTGGCATTCCAGGTTATTATTTTCACAAGTTTATTATCTTCAGGCTATAAGTAGAATGTGTTAGCCATTTATTCAGTACCGCAGGACAAAAAAGCCCAGATTCAGGGAAGTTTATTAGGAAAGAATTAATGGTGAGAAAATAAAGCCAACCATTTTCAGAAGCCGACTAACAACAATATGTTCTCAGTTTAGAATATTAAGCATACCTAAAGAATCTGTAAAAAAACTACCCTTCAGTCAATTCCTTTTGCTTGTAGAATCACACAGTGAGGACTATTCGGAAGCCATTTTTTGAGTTTGGAGGTTGTTTTTTTTTTTACTTTGAAGACTTTATCAACATTTAATTGAAATGAAAATAAGTGACGTTTTTTTACAAGAACCATGTGTCTTGTTTTTGAAACTAAAGGAGCAAATGTTTCCATTTAAAGACAATAACCAGAAGCTACCAGTAGATAGAGGCTAGCACTAATACAATTAATTATTGAAGTGTTTCTCTTCTATATAGTACTTGTGAACTTCAATACAAATGATGGATGTATATTCACCTTTCTCTGATAGATCACTAGCTAAAAGGTTTATCCTAGGAAGCTGTATGTATTATGAACAGAAGAAATAGCTTGGCTTTGTTCCCCTCAACCTGTTAAGGGCAGAGGGCATCCCCTTTTGTAAAGTTCCTGTGGTTACAGTAAACACCACTGTAACTGATACTAATAATTTACTACTGTTAGTTAGCATCTCTGCCACACAGGGCACTAGTCATCTTGGAAAATATTACTCCAGTGTCCATGAAGGACAGTTTTGTTCACTGAACACCTATATTTTCTTTAGTTGCTTAAGGGTGTGGCATTAATATGTGATCCAGTCCCGGTTATGGTATTCCATGGGGTAGATTGCGAATGTTTAATACGTGGCATTTACAGGTCAATGTGAGAGAAATAAAGACCCACCACCTAATTATATAGGATATAAAACCATTCAGTAGAGGGTAACAAGCTTTTCTCTCTTCTTCTCTTTTCCAAAAAAGCAAGTAAAAAATTCCTTCAATTGAGACAACTCTAAAGGGATTTATTGCTTCTTGGTTTTTGGTTTTGGTGTTTTTTTTTTTTTCCACTTTGCTTATTTGCTTTTGTCCTGGTTTCAGCTGGGATAGAG
>NW_009202078.1:0-2976 GCF_000690835.1 Fulmarus glacialis | reverse complement strand
TTACTCCATCCTAGGTGCAGAATCTGGCAATTGGTCTTCTTAAATTTCATGCCGTTGATGATTGATGCCATTGATTCGAGCCCAATGCTTGAATCTACCCAGATCCCTCTGCAAGGCCTCTTGTCCCTTGAGAGAGTCAACAGCACCGCCCAGTTTGGTATCATCAGCAAACTTGCTAATGGTGCATTCAACTTCTGCATCCAGATCACTGATAAATATATTGAACAGCACTGGCCCTAGAATTGAGCCCTGAGGCACACCGCTGGTGACCGGTCACCAGCCAGATGTAGCCCCATTCACTACAACACTTTGAGCTCTGCCCTTCAGCCAGTTCTTCACCCAGCGCATCGTGAACCCGCTTATCCCACAGTTGGACAACTTGTCCAGAAGGATGCTGTGAGGGACAGTATCAAAAGCCTTACTAAAATCCAGAAAAACTACATCCACTGCCTCCCCTTCATCCACTAGGTGGATGACCTTATCGTAGAAGGATATCAAATTAGTTAAAAAGGACTTTCCCTTTGTGAACCCATGTTGTCTGTGCCTGATGATTGCATTATTCTTTAAATGCCTTTCAACAGTATTCAGTATTCTTTATTCTTCTCCATAATTTTTCCATGTACTGAGGTTAGACTAACAGGTCAGTAGTTGCCTGAGTGCCTCTACTCTGGTACAGTTGGGCTATTGAAGCTGCAGGGTCTTGGAGAAGTTCCAGTCAAGCTCTTTTTCATCATCCCTGATGCTGCATAGTGTGTTGACCTCCTCCCACAGCTCCTTCACTTGGCAACAGAGATCCTCTGCCAGCAGCCACCATCTCCTCCTGCCTCAGCATCCCCAGGAGACCCCAGACACTCAGTTCCTGCAGCCCCAGACCTGGAAAGCTGTAACCTCCCTCAGGAGCTCAGTCTAAAATGAGGCCTCTGCTATGCCAGGGGTAATTGCTCCACTGGGTGCTGGGGACTGTTCCCTGTAGTGCATCACCACTATTGCTGAGCACACAAACACTGTCCTCAGCACAGTTTCTGAATGCCTCCTCTACATGTTTCTGGGAAAACTGCTCCACAAACTGCTAATATATAGACACAATGTAACATATAAATAAAGTTGTTAGCATAAGAAAGATATTATTGCATTATGTTTTTTTCTTTGAAATGTTTTCTAGGGTCTCTCTAAATTAAAAAACCAGTTTATTATCGAAGACTAAATGACATTTTATTCAAAAGGGGTCTGAACATCATGACATTTCTGCCTTCTGTTAAGATTACATCTACAAGCATTTTCTGTTATCTGAGTTTTTATATAAATGGGGAAATGTGATAATCCTTAACATCCTATTATTTCTAATATTAATTATCCACTCTGGGGCAAAATAAAATGAACAACAGCAAAACACAGGAAATGGTGAACAAATTAATATGTAGTTACATTCATCCATTCAAGAAAAAACAGTTACAGTGCCTGAATTTGCCGACCCGCTCCATTAGCATGAGTCAGAGAGAGTTTGAATAATGAATCATAGAATCATAGAATCATTAAGGTTGGAAAAGACCTCTAAGATCATCGAGTCCAACCGTCAACCCAACACTACCATACCCACTAAACCATGTCCCTAAGCGCCTCATCTATACGTCTTTTAAATACCTCCAGGGATGGTGACTCCACCACTTCCCTGGGCAGCCTGTTCCAAGGCCTGACCACTCTTTCAGTAAAGAAGTTTTTCCTAATGTCCAGCCTAAACCTCCCCTGGTGCAACTTGAGGCCATTTCCTCTCGTCCTATCGCTGGTTACTTGGGAGAAGAGACCAACCCCCACCTCGCTACAACCTCCTTTCAGGTAGTTGTAGAGCGCGATGAGGTCTCCCCTCAGCCTCCTTTTCTCCAGGCTAAACAGTCCCAGTTCCCTCAGCTGCTCCTCATAAGACTTGTGCTCCAGGCACAACACCAAAACTTGCATGAAATAAATAAAAATTAACCAGTTACAAAGAAAGCAAAGAACCCATGCTTTGAAATCTTACTTGATCTGGGTTCACTAATGTGTATATCGAGTGCTAACAGAGGAGCTGGCCTCCCCACTGGATTAAAAAAAAAAAAGTCTTGCATTGTAGCCTGCCTTTTATTGGTAGTGAAGCACTTGATTATAGAAAATCTTAAACAAGTAATGAAAATGAAGATAGGCATATGAAAGCTTCACAGAACACGCAAATAATTCTGTATCGTTTTACCTAAAAAAACTTAAGGACACATGACCCAAAAGATTCACGATGGTACATTAGTTTGATATTTGGTAGAAGAATGCAGATCCTACTTTCCTGCCAATAACTCTAGTCATTACTCTTCTCACTTCCTGCATAGTTGTTTACCCTTGTAAGTTTATTGCAGTGGATAACAAATTGGAATTACTACCTATATGTCACATTAAAACTATGCCACAAGGTAGTGGATAATCTAAACAAAGGGCAGGAATGAGAGGTTTCTGGATAGTATTTATCCTCCCACCAAAATTCATGGTAAACATATTTCCAAAAATAACAGTTTCTACTAGGCTAGACAGTTCTGTTTGGATCTGATCCTGCTCCTGCTAAAGACAATGGTACTGTTGAAATAAGAGGGAAAAAAATCCACTTAAACATTCACACAAGAAAATCGTCAGGAGTAGTCAGCATGGATTCATGAAGGTGAAGTCTTGCTTAAACAACTTGATAAACTTCTACAATGACTAGCCTGGTAGATGTGGGGAGAGCAGTGGACATTGTCTACCTGGATTTCAGGAAGGCTTTTGACACTGTCTCCCATAAGATCCTTCTAGAGAAGCTGTTGAAGTCTGGGCAGGTTGAGCAGACAGTGAGGTGGTTGGAAAACTGACTGAATGACTGGGACCAGAGGGTGGTGATCAGTAGCACAAAATCTATTGGAGGCCAGTAACTAGCAGTGTACCCCAAAGGTCAGTATGGGGCCAGTCCTGTTTAACATCTTCACT
>NW_009202077.1:717-11049 GCF_000690835.1 Fulmarus glacialis | reverse complement strand
TAGAGGTCTTTTACAATCTTAATGATTCTTTGATTCTACCAACAATTCACATCACTTTAATCTCTGATCTATCAGGCACCACATTTTGATCACCACCTAAAAATTCCTTACCAGAAAAAAAGTTTTTTTTCCTGTTCCCTCCCACCCCATGAAAATCTTGCTTTTGGGATTTCAAATCCTGTTTCTAGGTATCTGCTCTGGGTCCAATTTATTAATTTCTAGTCTCCTATGATACTTTAACTTCTGAAATAAAAATAAATAAAAGTGCACATGCATCATTTAATGTGTTAATTTACTAGGCTTTTCATAAACTTTGGATTAGGTAACTATTTGTATCATACAAACTGTAACTAAAGTATAACTTTGTGTGGATTAAGTTACAAGAATTTCATTTTACGAAGAGTTGAATAGTACTGTTTAATGAAGTGCTAACAATTCAGCTTATCTTATTTACTTTCTTCTGAAGGATGTAAATGGATTAAGGTATATTTATACTTAAAAAGCTGGACTACTTTAAGCAAATATACATACACAGAATTCCTGCTTAAGTCTTTCTGTCACTCAGTAAATATAATTTCTGCAAGACTGTAATTTTTGTAAGTGTCTCACTTTTGTGTGCACTCTCTCTGTTTTTCTGTCCAACACAAGGAGAAAACCAAGGCCCCTTCTCCTATAATGAAGTTGTTAATGGGTTTCCAGTTATAGTCAATAGTAATCAATAAAACAAATGTGTTTAAGTCTCTTTTTTTCCCTTTTATGCCTCGACTCCCTGCTTTCCCTCACTTCTACCTGAAATCAATGATACATTTTTCATTGATTTACTATAAAAGGGAAAAGATCTAGCTGCCTGTTAACAAAGTGTGGCATATTGAAACCAGGTGGGGTGAATGAATTGGTTAAACAGCCACTATCCAAAAAACCTCTTTATTTTTCTGTAAGATTTTTAAAAGAAAAATAATATTATTATCATAGTTCTATGTCTGTATTATATTTTTAATTAAAATTTTAGTTATTTTTCCATATTGCTGAATTAAGAAATAACACTTTTGGGGAAAAAAAAGATCTTGCTGTTCTTATCCGGAGTCTGATTTAAGCTCACCAAAGTTAGTTAAGTTTTTCCTTTGGCTTGAATGGTTTCAGATGCATCAGATTTATGTAGTATCTGGAGGTTCTTAAGAATCTTGTAAAAAACAGAATACTATACAAAGGAACAACATAATATTTTCAAAATATCAGTCATGATTGCCTAAATTAAGACAGTCCCAGCCTAACACTCACTGCAAACCACAGTGTATCTAATTGTCCTGTCAGGTGAGCCTAAAATTGGAAGGCAATGACATGATTAAGTAGCATCTTCATTAAAAGGTGTCATTGTTTGGCTTACAGAGAAAGAACTGAGGTTAGGTTTGCATGCATATTTCTTATCTTCATATTTTTAAGGTGAATTAAGAAATACTATATTCACTGAAAATTAAAAAGTGGATAAAGTGGTTGAATGCAATTTGCAGTGAATAAAATATTACATTACTTAACATAAATATTGCAATGCTTAATTGGATTGATTTTTCACTTTTATCAATAAAAAGAACTGGCAAATTCATAGCCTACAATACCATAATTAATTTTCAATTATTTGTTTACATTTAAAAAAAAAAAAAAAGAAAAGGTTAAAAACAGACCTGAAAAAGTGTAGTGGTTTTACAAATTCTCTTACATTCTGTCTATTGAAAGTGCATATTCTCTTTTCCAGTAAACATGTTTTATCACTTACTGTGCTGGCAATGAAGATTTGTTTGTCCTTGTAGCATAATGATCTTGACGGTTTACTTAATGCTAAGGAGACTTCCCTTGAGAATATGTATTTATTTTTGCATGACCACTTCCTAGTCTCTGTCCAGTCAATACAATACAGAAATTGTGCCCAAGTATAGATCATTTACTACATTTACAATTTTTATGTGATGTTTTTTCTCCCCGACATTACTCTACCAAACTTTCCCCCATGCCTCTGCCAAGGAATAGAAAAAAAAAGAGGAGAAAAAAATGTTTTTGGGTTTTTTATATGTGAAAAATAAAAAACTGTACATTCATTTTGAATGCCTTTCATTTTGTTTTGTATACAAAGCCAAAAGTTTGAGTTCTTTCAATCAAGTCCTAATAATATTTTGAGCAAAACTTAAAGGTTTGAGTCCTTGTCTGATATTTTAATGATGACAGAGTACATACAAAATATGTCTATTTTGTTTATATGTACTATTTTCACTGCCTTTTTTGTAGCTGATATAGTTTTGAAGAAACTACTATATGGGCTTCTTATAATAATGACAATATTTTTGAAACAGAAATTCTGCATCAAACTGTATCATTTTATTCTAAGTCTTTGGTAACCTTCACAATATTCAAAGGCTGAACTGACATTGCCAAAACCGGTTGTAAATCACCATTTTACAATGATGCCTGTCAAATCAAATTGTCCAAGTAGCTCTGCATGTAAAACTATGTGCAGAAAAATCAGAATACACTGATACAGTCACTAGTATTTTAATTATCCCCTTTATAAATCTGATATAAAAGAAAATTTTAGTGAGCCATCTAACTGTTTCTTAAAAAAGTGATATTCCTAAGAATAGACTTCGGTTCACTACCTTCTGACCTGGATTCCTGATGAACGCAGTACTGAAAAGATCAGAGTTTCAAACATTAGTTCAATCTTCACTTTAGTAAGGATGCTAATTGATAAAAAAATACACTGTCAATGCCACCGTATAAAGTGGTAATGAGAGGTGTAGGTTTCACATAGAAGTTATCTATCTCCTTTCCTTTTTGCCATTAATTGTTGTGATTAATAGTTGTTTTTTTTTTTACTTGTAAAATAAATATCTTGTCAGTGGGAGTGCTTCTTTAAATTGCAAACAGGAACAAAGTGATTGAACTCTGTTAAAAGTAATCCTATAACACTTGTTAAATCACAAAATTAACTGTATTATTAAATCTCTTTACCCACAGTGTCTCACAGTATATGTTATGAATTACACAGAACACAAACTAATGAAAAATATACTTTAGGGGAGATTTATATTCTATAACTTAAAAAGTCTAAAAATCAAATACTTGAGCTAGTGCCTCTCAGCTTCTTCTATAACAAATGGAAGAAATGGGAAACAGAAAACTATGTTCTGATACTGGTGGAACTTCTGTCTTAAAGAGGTGAATTACCACCTGCAGATTCATATTTCTTTCCATTGTCTACAAACAATGGAAATGAAAGTAGAAGGAGAGAGTTAGGTAAGTTAGGATGAATGACAATATTGTTATCTACTTGTGATGATTTATTTTTTTAGTAAAGTTTGGTAATTTCAGGAGCAAATAAGACAACATAGGCATGAAACATTAAAGTGATTAACTGGTTGGGGTTGAAAGGATTTGTTGCCATGAGACAGTCTTTACTTACATCTTGTGTCAAGTCTTTGTTTATTTATTTATTTTTATTTTTAAAGCCACTTGTTTGCTGAGTGAAAGCAAGTTGCCTTATCAAGAGCTTCTGACTACTGCTGAAAGCTGAATAGATAGGCTTTGAGGTGATTGAATCTAGCTCCTGTCGCCAAAAGTAGGAATTTCTTTTTCTCTGATAAAAACCTGGAGTGAAAAGAGAGTAAGAGAAGGAGAAGAAAATAAAAGAAAAAAAAAAAAAGGAAGCTTGGGAAAGAGAGGAAATTAACAGGTTCTTAAAGAACCTGAATGAAAAACTAAGAGATACAGAGTTAACAATGGGCTATGTTTAATATGCATCTCTGTTGCTGTTGATTTTAAGGTAGTGGGTAATGTAGCATATGGAAAGAAATCTGTCTTCATGTCTTCTTTAATCTATCTTCATGCTAAAGATATAGAAACATAACAGAGAGAGAGAAAAGAGATGAGGGTTTGGCAAAATCATCTGCAGATCACACAAATGGCAAGCATCAGTAAACACATGCAGTACCTTATGTGGTATTGAAGTGAAACTGAAGCCAGAAACTAGTATCTTTTTCCTTATTATTTCCTGAGGGACTGATCTAGTAGGAATACTAAAAATAGACCTAACAGACAAAAGAAAAAAAAAAATACAGATTTTTCCATCACTTACTTTCAAAGATAAAGGGAATTGCCCATATTCTCATAACTTTAAAAGGGCTTCACAGACCAATGAAGAGGGAGGTCATCAGTTCAGTTTTTCCTCTGCCTGAAGAGGTTCAAAACCACCAATTGTCTCATCAATTAATAGATCTTGTGTTTAGGACTGAGAAAAATCTGTGACTATACTGTTTGAAGTGTCTTGATGTGCCACAAGTAATAGTAATATAAAATGACTGAGCAAAAAAAGGCATCTTTCTCTATCCTGCTGTTTGTGCCTAGAAACAGGATAGGGCTTGGTTCCTGTCCCAGTTTCATTGTCATTTGTTTTAGATGAAAGATCCTTTTGACAGTATAATGACTCCTCCATTAACATATTCTGGTATTTTAAAATCTATTAAAAACATCTAACTCTTAGTTAGACGGTGGCATCTATATCTAGCTCCAAATTATATAAGCAGTGTAATGAATCTGAATGATTATATATATCTGATAATGAATTTTGAAAAGGAATGTAAAGCATTCTTCAAAGTTTACAATTAGCTCAATATTTTTAGTGGTCCAAATAGCATATTTGGTCATGCCTAAGATAAAACTTAAGAAATGAAGCAAAGAACACCCTGAGCAAGATCCTCTGTCCAAACTTAAACCCAAGCATTATCCCAATGCTTAGTGTTATAATATTCCATGCTTGCAAGTCGTTCTTCTTGATGCGTTGTTTAATAATAAATTATTAAAACAGCTCAAAAAATCTTAAAATATTTCAGGCCTAGAAAGAGTATCACAGGTTCTCATAACAAATCAACAACTCACAGTTATGAGAATTTCCTTTTACATCTGCAGAAGTTGGTGCTGACTTTTGTGAGCATAGCCCTCATGGAAACAAAAAATGAGAATATAAGAATTGGCAGATTTCATTGCATTTGTGGAACAGAAAATTATTGTGCATGTGGAAGGTACTGAAAAGCTTGTAGATGAGTAGGTATATAGGGTAGGTAAGGTATCAAGCCAAGGATAGTTCCCTGGTCCTGGGGTGAGTTGTAGCCAATCTGCTCTAGAGGAGTCTAGTAATGGTTAGTATGGAAGCAATCTGTACCAAATGAACTGCAAAAAAGAGATTCCTCTATAGAGGTTGCAAGGAAAATACAGATGGAGGCAAAGAAGCTAAAAATCAGTGCAAACCAAAATCAAAATTAGTATTTATTTAAGTGAATTGGATTTAATAAAGAAGTTCTGAAGTTCTGCTAAACCTAATACTTCAGGGGTTTCAGATTACCTTTAATGATACTGAGGGATCATTAAAGAGGAGGCATTTGTTTCTCACACATTAGGTAGTGGACAAAGTAAAGAGAGTATACAAGACTATACAGGTCTATCTTGCAAATGTAAATACTGTTCTTTATTATTAAGTGAGTTGAAGAACTGGACTTGGTTTTTATTTAATAGTAATACAAAATTGTGAAAGATGTGCCATGTGAGATTAATCTTCAACATGTTTGACTGAAAACATGCTTGAAACTCTGTCACTCCATGACGCCTTATTTTTTTCTTCCAAAAATTTCTTAAGCACAATACTGAGGTGTGGACTGTAGGGGGGGCAATTACACTGTGCCACAACTTTATATAGTGTTCAGTAGACATGTTTTGCCAGTCATTTCATGAAAGTTTGAAAAAGTAATATCTACATTTTATCTAAACAAACAAACAAAAAAAAAACCCAAAAAAAGAAGAGAGAATTGCATGTACACAATATGAACAACCCTTTCTGCTTTTTATAAATATCTGCTGGCTGTAAAGGGAAAATTGGAAAAGTTTATCTGTCCTCCTGCTATTATGAGTGAGTGTATTCTCATTAAAGACCTTCACAGATCAGTTTCTCAACTCTATTAAAACAAGTTTAAATTACCTTTTGAGGCAGACTGATCCATTATGTAAGACACTTCACCACTTGTTCAGAGGGGAACAAAGTACAGCATTCTATAGGAGATTTTCAAGCATAAAAAGAACCTTGCAATGTATATGACTGCATGTTTTTTGTAGGTTTAGTACATTTATTAGTCATTTAGTACATTTGTCTTCATGCAATTCAGATTTTAAATATGAACTAATGATTTATGATTTCTAAATATTCATTTAAAAAAAAAAAATGAACAGAACCCAAAACTTATTAAAAGGGAAAGCATATGGAAGCAAAGACTTCTTAGTTGATCTCTACATAAGTTTCTTACTCAGGCTGCATTTCTTCCTCCAAAGCTTTATAGGTCAAATCTTGTTCTAAGTGAAATAGAAATTTGGTACGTACTTTACTGAGACTGCAGTTTGGATCTGTGTGAGGCATTTAGTGAGGGTGAGAAACAAGTAAGCTCAACATTCCTCTAAGTGAGGATTTAGATCTAATTTAGGATTTAGAGGAATCCTAAAGAGAAGGAAATTAGAACCTTCCTTCCTCCTGCACTGGCTTCGCTGCAGAGAACCACTACTTAATGAGTCAGCATGTATTTATTTCTCTTGAGTTGATAATCTTTCTCCTTATCCTGTGATAAGTTCTGCACACCTCGTTGTCTACATTCCCCTTTGTTCTAACCAAACTCTAAGTTAGCTAGATGCTTCATTATAAGCAGGAAGGTTTTCACCTGTATGCACAGCCTTTATTCCCTGTTCCTGCTTCACCTGGTCCTGGGCAGGAAATTCCCAAAACAACTGCAATATTAACTCTTTAGCAAGCAAATCATGTCTGGGCTCTACAAAGCTGTCTTTCTAGTTTTTCTAGCAGCAAATGGCTAGAGTATAAATTTATCATGTTTATACATTATTGCTTTATGGAAGCAAAGAGGAAAAAGAAGGAAACAGAAGCCCATTACTCCTTTCCCTCCTAAGAAAGAAAAAAAAGCTCTACATAACCATCACACAGGATTTCTTTTTCCTGAGCCTCAATAGACAGCTAAAACACTTTCCTCCCTGAGAAATCAGCACAAGAACTTTTAATGGTATATTGCTTTGTTTGAATAGATGATTCATAGATTTTAAGATGATAAAAGAATGATTTAGTATAAGCTTCTTACTATTATGTCATGCAAGGCTGAAATGAATGATAGGCAGGTTAATAAATACCTTTAAAACCTGAGTATTTATTCTATAGAAATCTTATTTTATCGGTATTGAATGATGATTATGCATATGACTATATGCACCCATATAAATGATCATACGTGCACATACACACGAGAGCATATCAGAATACATATGTGTATAAGTCTTGTCTGAGAAGACGCATATATATAAGTTGTGTGAAATTGGCAGTGATTTCACTGCCTTCTGTTAAGTGTTTATAGACTATATCGCTTATCAATTTTTTCTTGTTTTTTTATGAGATTGATGTGAAGTTAACAGACCCATAGTTGCCTTGTCAACCAATTTCCCTTTTAAAATGTTGGGGAGAACATTAGCTTGTCCAAATTCCCCAGACCCTACACCGTAGTCTGAAGTTTATTAAAGAATCAACATCAGTCACCCAGACTGCTCCTTGATCCATAATTTTAATGTTCTTCCCTGCAAGTTAGTCTGATTAGCTTGCCTATATATTCTGACTTATCTACTAGAGCCTTTCAGTTTGCACTGTGGTGAAATTTAATGCCCATATTTTATCATTTAAAAATAGGATCTAAACTGGATTTAAAGCATTTAAAGCTGTCATTTAACATCATTTTATTTAGCGATGGGATAGAAAGTATTTTCTTATCACTTACGGTAGAATATTTCACCTGGCTTTGTTCCAAACACAGAAATATTCTTATAATGTTTTGACATGCTGTATTATGACTGACAGATGAATTGGCCATCTGTGTTAACTCTAGGTCATAGATCAGTGCTAGAATATTTTTTGTTTCCAGTGTAGTGTAGTTCTTATTAACCTTAATATTTGCCTTAGAAGCTTCATGAATACATTTAGTTTCCTTTAGCAATTTCTTGTATTTCCCAGTTGTCCCAGTGTATACATGGCTGTCAGCTTCTCCATTTTTCTATAGGTGATATATGTTGTTGGCGGTTCCTTGTCATTAAGTCAAAACTGAATGCAGCTTCTGGAAAAGTGTTTATTGCATTTCCCTACAGAAATCCTGGACAGCAAATATTAGTTCCTATCAATATTTTGATAACTCTTACCAGGCTTCCACAAAAGTAGAGTATTGGAATGCATGGGTAACTTGCATGCCAAAGGAGCCTGAAGAATAGTTGGACATAGGATCAGCGTTAAAAATTGTGTGTTTTAAAGAGCACTGTAACAATTCATCTTCCCCGGTCTACTAAGCTATCACTATTCCACTGTTTCTGTAGTTTCTTTTCAATTGCAATGCTCTGATTATTTTTGTAGAAACAGGTAAGATAAAATCAAACATCGTTGTTATTATTTATTACATTTAAAACTGTTGTGGTTGTGGAAAGGATATGCAATCAATAGTAAACTATAAACAAAAATTAATCATGATCTCATAACCAATGAGAAATTCTATTTCCAATATAGACAAATGTGTATATTCCCAAGTAACAGTCTGCACACAGTTTAATGAGAGATGATAAGATTAGATACTTATTCCAGAGAGCACTTGGCTCTGGAAGAAATTCCACTGAAACAGAGGACAAAAATGTATAGTAGTTGCTACTCAGTTGTGATTGCTTTCTGTTTTGATTTGCTCATTTGTATGAAAGAAATAATATTAAAATACTATTTTGTGAAACTTGTAAAAATACTGAAAGAATAAGAATTTTTTGGGATTTAAATGTCATGTAATGTCATGAGGTTATTCTGTATACATACACATGCATATATTTGTATATATAAGAAAACTTAAAGTGAATGTGATAAGTAGACATGAATCACAGGTATTAAAGTTATGAATTAATTTAATTGAATGTCTAATATTTCTGATTAAGAAAAAGAAGCAGCAAAAATTTTCTGAGTCCAGTCATGTTAGCCCTTTGTGCATTGAACTTGTATTGAAATAAAGGGAAGCCTAGCATGAGAGTTTGAAAAATCACCAGAAGTTCTAGCTGTTAAGAATAGCATACACTGTTATTACTTCTTTATTTGAATGTTCATCCCATTGATTAGTGATGGATTCCTGCAATTTGGCTAACAAACTGAATTATTTTTAACAAGTGAAAGACTAGGCATATTTGTTATATTATTAGCTCAGTAGCCAGAGAGCTACTGTGCAAGAATTAGGTTGTTATTGTTCTTTCTGTTTGAAATCATAGTTGTCCCATAAGTGACAGAGAACAAAGCAGTTTAAAGTAGGTTGCAAACAGAATGGAAAATGGACAGGGCAAGTAAAGAATTTAAAATATTTCTGGAATATTACCAAATGCATTTTAAACAATGTGAAGCACATTAGCAGAGGAAAAAAAAAAAGCACAGAAATAGCAGTGCATATAAAACAAAAAGGCAATAGATTGTAACGTATTTTCTTGCAAATGAAGTCTTATGTTCTGCACAGTGATGTCTTCCATTGGGATTGATCTGGTTGCCTTAGCATAAAACAACCAGTGTCAACCGGGATTTTCTGCTGGCTTCCAGCTGCTTCCACAATAGGTTGCAAGTCTCATTTTCCTCCTATGTCATAGCTTCCAGCTCAAGGTGTGTGTCTTGGATACCCTGGGACTTCTCAAATAGTACTGGACACTCAATTTGGATAGCTGAGCCCAAAATACCTGACTCAAAAACACTACTGGTTTATACCTTTTTAGATATGTTTTATGAAAGATTTTATTCAAGCAAGATTGAAAAAAAAAATCAAGGACATGAACCATCACGTTATATACACATAACACAGCAACCGGGCACCATTCTGTGACCACCTGCACAGGTCAAGGGCATTCATCCTACCTGACCCCCAAGGCAGAATGGTGGGCACTCGTCTGAGAGCAAAGGCTGCAGCTCTGGCTGGGGGGTCTGCACCATCTACCCCAGTGGTGGCTGATGCCTCCACCCAGACGGAGCTGCTGAAGGGAGAGGTTGCGGTGCAGACCTCAGACTGCAAGAAGTGCCTAGACCTCTCCCCTGGGGCAGGGACAGGTGGTAGATCTGCCTGCAGCAGCTGTGCCCAGGTGGAGGACCTCCTGCAGCAGGTGGCTGAGCTGCAGGAGTTGGTGGGAAGGCTGTGTAACATCAGGGAGGCGGAGAAGGAGTTAGGTAGCCGGGTCCAAGTGCAGCCTGCAGTGGACCCG
>NW_009202077.1:0-218 GCF_000690835.1 Fulmarus glacialis | reverse complement strand
CGAGGAGCAGTCTGAGGAGTATCAAGAAGGATTACAGAGCCCTGGGGGGGGCAGTAAGGGGCTCTGAAGCACAGGTAGTTTTTTTATCAATCCTCCCGGTCAAAGGGAAGGGGTTTGAAAGGGCCAGTTGAATCTGGCGAATCAACGAATGGTTATGGGAACAATAACCAGTAACCAGTAATCCCTGGCGCCACAGCCAGGGGTTCGGCTACTTAGAC
>NW_009202076.1:32085-56900 GCF_000690835.1 Fulmarus glacialis | reverse complement strand
CCCCCCCAAATGCTCTGGATTTTGTTTCAAGGTCTGCATGGGTAACGAATGAGAGATGAATGCACAGATCTTGCTTGTTATAAATATACTAATATAGATTATATTTCTGAACCAAGTTTGCCCTCTATTCAGCACTTTGGGGAAACAGAGGTACATTCATTCTGTGAGAACCTCTTTAAAGATCTATTCACAGCCACTCATGGGAAGTGCTACATCTCTGGGCATGTGTGAGAGAAAAAGCACTTTAATTGAATGCATGAGTAACTGACTGCCAGATTGTGACTGGCCTCTGTACAAGCCCGAGGTTGCACATGTTCTGCTGGGAGCAAGAAACCACTGCTGGGCCGCCCTGTCCTCTTACTCTTTATGAGCTGCCCAGTAGATCATGCACTGCAGAATGAAGACAAATCCCCGCCTGCTCTTTCAGAGTATCTATGGGATCTGAAAACTCGGCTCCATGCAATATAGAGCATTCATTCTGCTAAAGGACCTCTAAATATTCTATCTCTGTACAGAGCTGTGAGCTGTAGGTACTCAAATAGAGTTGAATGTTTTTAGATTTGTGTAGGAAAGGAAAGTTTCTAAAATGCTGGGAATTAAGACTAGTCTGGGGCACAAAACTACTGTGAAACGGAAGCGACAGTTTCATGGTTTTATGCAGCGTTCTTTTGACTATTTGTTTCTGTAGATACCAGCATACCCTTTGGTCTCTGCTCGAATTTTTTTTCAACTGGACATGTCTGCTCAAAAGAAAAATGTGACTTTAGCTTCCCTACAGTGCTGTTGGTATTATTCTACTCTATAATACATATACATGACTCTTGCTCCATAGATGTGGAAGAATTGAGTGTGAGTGTGTCCAAAGAAAGGCAATGAAGCTGGTGAAGGGTCTAGAGCACAAGTCCTGTGAGGAACGGCTGAGGGAACTGAGGTTGTTTAGCCTGGAAAAAAGGAGGGTGAGGGGAGACCTTATCGCTCTCTACAACTACCTGGAAGGAGGTTGTAGCGAGGTGGCTGTTGGTCTCTCCTCCCAAGTAACTAGCGATAGGACAAGAGGAAATGGCCTCAAGTTGTGCCAGGGGAAGTTTAGATTGGATATTAGGAAAAATTTCTTCACCAAAAGGGTTGTCAATCATTAGAACAGGCTGCCCAGGGAAGCGGTTGAGTCACCATCCCTGGAAGTACTTAAAAGACACGTAGATGTGGTGCTTAGGGACAAGGTTTAGTGGTGGACTTGGCAGTGTTTACGGTTGGACTCGATGCTTTTAAAGGTCTTTTCCAACCTAAATGATTCTATGATTCTGTAAGAATTCACAAGCCATCATGTAGTTTTAAATGCGGACTTCAGTTTCACTCAGCACCTTTGCTTGCTTGCTGCATAATATATTTCATTTTCTGTCCTTCCATTATTAAAAGCTGATCTACTCATGCTTTACTAGAAAAAACCCTGATGGATCATGACTAATAATACAAAGCATCCGTAAAGAAGGTGAAACAGAATGAGCAAAGGCACCAGGGTACCCAGGGATGCTCTGATGCTGTTCATTAAAAATGCATGAATCTGCTTCAGGAGATTTGATAAACATTGATTTTGCTCATAGAGATTAAGAGATAAAAAAGCAACCCCCCTCCTCTTTTTCTGCAAAATGAAAGGAACTGATGTAATTGTTCTAAATTCAGTACAATGAAGTGCTATCAGACCAGTGCCAGCAGTGTATTTCCTGCCAGTGTCTGCTCCTCCAATCAGTTTAATTATGAGCAATTGTTTGGGTTGTGCTGTGAAGAAATATTAGAGAATGGAAAAAAGGACACACTTCAGGTCATTATTTTGCAACTGATTCATGGTTTGGCAGCAACCATTAACTAGATTTTATGCTTTACAACACTGTAATAGTATCAGCGTGGATCAACCTTGCCATATAAGCACATACAGCACAAATCCACCGTTTATTCTGACAAGGTTCTAGTTGAAGCATTTGAAAAATGCTGAAATAACATCAGCTATTGGCTAGAATTTTTGGTTAATCTTGTGCCTGCTCTTATCCAAGGGATCTAAGCAGGCTATGAAAAATCTGGCTATTGTTAATGCCTCCTATGTTTATCTGTCATGTCAAATTTTGATGATGATTTTTCTTGTACTTTACAGTCATCTCATGTCTTGCTGCTACACGCAGAGGCGTTTTGTAATCCTAGATCAATTCTTTTGGAGGGGCAGACTGGAGGAAGACAGTTCTTTCCCCAGCTTGCAGCAGTGCTTTCCTTCTGACAGTTGTTTTTTTTTCCTTGGGATCCTGAAGACTTAACTGAGCTCTGAAGATTTAACTGGGCTAACCGGATTGCTCAGGAAGTGAACCCTGATCGAAGTGCCCTCAGCTTGCGTGGAACGGTTTCAATGGAGACTAGATAGGGTGTTTACTGGGGCAGTGCTTCTGTGCTGATTGGTCTTAGTGCGGAGTTCTTGCGGGACAAAACCCAAAATGCCAATTAGCACTGCTTGGCAGCCTGGTCAGCCGCCAGGACAGGAGCCAGCCGGGCATGGCACTCGGTTCTGGAGGGGAGGAGGTCTTCTCCATGTTGCTGAGGCTCATGTAGCCACCCTTAGTGTCATTCCTCTGCGAGCGGAGGATTTTAGATTTCAGGCATTGTCAGGTAATATTTATCAGCAAACTAGAAAAAAATCCCTTGGAACACAGAAAACGAAGAATTTATAACACCTGTGGCAAGTGTTAGTTTTCAGGGGTTCATGCCTAGGTCTGATATATGACATGCTGCAACAGCGTGCTTCCTCCAGGAATGTAACATAAACTAGCCCGATCTGGATCCTGTTCCAACAGAAAACAAAAGATGCACTTGTTTTCAGATTTGCTAATGGAAAATGTTCTTTTCTTCCAGTCTAGTGTGACTTGTGTACACTCCTGTGTTTTCTGATACCAGAATGAATCTTGGATAACTAACGCATCTCTCCTTTCACCGAGTAATATGGGATTAAAGCAAATAAATTGGGTAAATGCTGCAGGTGGCATTTTACATCTCTGCCAGGTTCTGCAGTCTTTATATTAAGCATGTTTCTTAGATGTAGTTTAAGCCTGCAAAGTTCAAGGGGTACAAGGATCCAGCTGTTTGTAAAAACAAGGGGATCCAGCTGCAAATCATCCAAGACTTGGGCTGCTCCAATTCTGCTGTTAAAATGTGAGCAACGGTAATTTCTGGCAATGAAGTTCTGAATTTCAACAGAGTTCAGAAATAATAGAGGAACTGAAGTTCTGTGTTTGGATCCTACGTTTAGTACTTTCGTGTACCTGCTTAGCCTGAAGATCATTTAAAATGGAAAAGAACACATTTTGCCTGATGGGGTGCTGTACCTTGGTTACCAAAGCATGGCTGGGAAAACCATTTTCCGTTAGGAAGCCGTGTTTCCTGTGAATACGAAATCCTTCCCTTCTTGTAGAGATGTTACAGAAGGAACGGTAACGTTGGTTGCTGCAGGAAACAGAGACTGGGGAAACGAAACTGATGTTTGGAAAAGTGGGATCAAAGGCATAATGGGAGATAAGGAGATAAGACCATGCGATGTGTCGTAGATGTTACCAGGGAAGAGTAGAGATTAAAATCGCGCTATCCTAAGTCAATTTAATAGAATAAAACCATGAAAAATGATTTCATTCTAGCCACTGACATAGCTAATGAAAAAGGGCAGAGGTGGGTCTCATAAAGAAATTTCCATTACCACTGATGGTTTTAAGTATTGTTTTTTGACAACAGTCTAAAAATAAAATTAGTTATGTTGCCAGATTTATAACTGGTTTATTTTTTCCAGCTGTATTCTTAGAGTTATCCAGAAAAGCGTCATTGATTTGAGAGCGTGGCTATGATCTGCTCTGCCACTGTTGCCGCCTTCTGCCATACCCTCAGGAATGGGAGAAATAAGAAGAGAACTTATTTGGGCCTTTTACCAGCCTCATTACACTGCTTAACATTACTTGTTGATGGTAAGCTTTTTGCCTCATGGGAAACTGTCCCCTGACATCCTCTGGCTGTTTAGCGTTGAACCTCATCTTTCATTGTACTGCCCCATCGCTGAGTTATGTGATATCCTCATGACTCTTTGCTTTCATTTGTGGTAAGCTGCCTCTTTTTCTATACCATTTATGAGTACATTGAAAGGCACAGTTCCCTACAGGAACATAACCTCCACTGTGAAAGCTGGTTTTTATTTCTACCTTTTCTCCTCCCACCCTTAAAACCATCATTTTATAAAGGATCCCCCCTTTTCCTTAACACCAGCCTTAGTTTATTAGGGGTCTTTGGGAAGGACCTTGTTAGAATCTTTTTGGAAAGCCAAGAAAACTACTTGAGGTATATCACCCTTGCAGTAACTCCAGTAGTTTGCTGAGACGTGACTTCCCTATTCTCTAGGAACACTCCTCTGCAGGCTATCGCATTGGGCAGTGTCTGCTGCTTCTATTTCTTGCTAGAGCTTCTACCAATTTCTTAAGTCCAGAGGTCAAATTTACTGGTTAGTAACTCTTCAAGTCACACAGACCTCTCAAAAAAAAAAAAAAAAAAAAAAAAAAAAAAAAAAAAATCCATCCTGAATTTTTCACTTCACATTTTTCTGCTACTGTCTCTGTTTTATAACAGTAGCTGGAGTTGGGTGTACCAAGGAACAGTTTTAGTCTCTACGTAGCATCTCCCAGTAAAGATTTATATGGTCTTTGCATACAGCTTAGTATATAGATGAACTGTAGTGTATACAGTGCATGGCAGGAATCAGACTTCTGCTGAGAGTCATTAGCTGTGTTTATGGCACTGAATTACGCGGTGCCTGAGCACTGGTACCCGGTCCCATCTGTAGTGTTAAGCTGTTGGAAAGGTCTCTGGCATGGTTTTGGCCTGAACCAATTCCACTGTCGTAAGCAACTCTTGGGCACAGTTTGGGAGTTGGAAGCAGTCCTCATGCCGTGCTAATAGCTGTTTTGGATGCAGCCCCCCTATTTTGAAGAGTGGATTTAGTGGTAGGGATGTGAGTCGCTCCATGGCATCTGGCCCAAGTGCTGGGGAATGGTCCCAGTTCTGGTCCGCGTACAGCTGTAACCACGGTGCTCAGCACATCGTGCCGGGGACTCTGCGAGGTACCAGCCTACAACTGCTCTCGGGTGAAGGGTTTTATCTATTTATTAATTTTCCTTCAGAAGAACATCTCAGAAGATCCTAGCACATCTCCCGTGAAGAGCTGAGTGAGCTGCAGTTTGTTTGCACAGCCTTATTTATATTCTATTTGGAGACCTGCAGTGGTTTTCTTCCGTCTCCATATGCTGATTTCTCCTGAAAACCTGCCATGAGGCAGTGTCCGTCTCATGTAACGGCTCCCGTGGCTCATCGGCATGGTTTTCCTTGTCCCATATAAGGTGCCCCGTGCTCCTCCGGCAGCGCCGGCTGCGTGCATGCCCTTCTCAGCTGGGGGCCACACGTGGTTTGGATTTGCGAGTCGGTCTCTTCAGCCTGGTTTTTTTTTTTCCTTTCCTCCCTTTGTTCGGTCTCATCACAGAGCTCTTGGTTCTGCCCTGCTGCACTGGGATGAGCGCTCCCATCCTCATGCAGTGCTTGTGCACAGCCATCACAGGTGGGGTCCTTCAGCGGTGCTCCCATCTTTTGGACGTTGTTCATTTTTCTGACAGTAAACACTACTCACATTCATGGTGTTATTATTTCATGGCACCCACCGATTTAAATCTCCTGTAATGTTTTAAAGAGCCTTTATTTCATGGTAAGAATCCTTAGTTTCACCTGATTTTCATGTAGTTAAGGTAGACAAAAGTCTTTGGAGACACACTGATACTTTCTCTTGCTCTTCCCCCATGTCTTTTTCCTTGCAGTGCCCTTGGCACAGCCACCCAGCGAGTGAGCTCCTACCCCCCTTCCTACCAGGGGGTCTCTAGCAATATTCATACAAGAGAAAGGAGCAGCCACCTTTATGGGCCTCCGCAGGCTGGTCCTTTCCACCCAGCCTATTTGCCTAAAGTTAGTGAGATTTAAGCTCCAGGGAGATGTCCCAGCAGAGCAGCGCTGTGGCTCTGGCTGTGCCTGGCCAGCTGGTACAGCCCAAGAGGAAAATTAACTGACTCGAATTGGGAGCATTAAGCTGCCGCTGAGACCCAAACTAATATCTCTGTGCAGCCAGTTGGCCTTACAGTATAAAATCAAAAGCTTCTCTGTTTTCATATCCTGTCTCTGACACCGGCCAACAGCAGATGCTTTGGCTAATGATGTTTATACCCAGACCATCTTGCTGAGAGTCACCCTTGATATTGCTAAAATGACAATCTACTGTGTGGTACATATATGACCTTAAACTTAAGATCCATGGAGAAAAACCACTACGTAGTATACTGCACAACAGACTGTAAGAAACTCTCTGCTATAATACAAATTACTTCAAGTTGACATTTATTGCAAATTATCTGTTTTCATTTTTTTTGCTCTCACGAACAGTTTGCATCGTGCCTTAGAGTCCTCTTCATGGATCTCTCAACTCATCTCTCACCTCAAACTGTCGGCTAGAGTGTAAACTCTGCAAGAAGGATTAGCTTTGCAGCTTTGTGCATATTTTTAGTGTTTTAAAATCCCCTAGTTTTATAATACTTTTTTGTTGGTCAGGCTACTTTACTCTGCAAATCTATTACTACAGACAAAAAATTTTTAGCTCTCTCAAATGTTCTTATCAGAAAAAAAATACGTATTACTACATAAACAGTAAAAACTCAGTTCATTCTTTTTCTAATTATAGAGCAATTTTCCACAAGCTAAGCGATGAAAATACTTGTCTGAAGGAAACTTATGTTTTTGCTTTTGGGGGTTATTGGCTTTTGATTCAAATTCAACTTCTACCCTTTGGTTCATTTTTCTGGTTTGCCTCACTAGAGGAATTCTCCCTTTGTTTGCAACCTGCTGCCTAGCTGAACATGTGAAAAATGTGAAGATGGAGAATTTCATGGGATCACTAACACACTATTTCTGATCGGGACTTTTCTTCACAAATGTAGACTTAATTCCTTTGTTTTTTTCTTACATCTCTTTTTTAAGTTCATGCCTTCACTCTGTATCAACTTGCCTTGTTCTGGTGTGGTTCCTGTCTAAGTGGAAAAAGCTCCAGCATTACAGAAATTAATTGCTATAGCTTTCAGGTGCTAAGTGCAGATGCAAGTCCTCTAACTAGTCCTCAAGCAGTCCAAAATGGTTGTGGTTATCTTCAGTTATTTATATCGTCTCTATTCAAAGATGCTAAAGGGAATCCTGTCCTGCCTGGGTATGCTGTAGTTCCATGCAGTTTCCAACAAAGTGTTGGTTTGTCTACGTGGATGTCACAGCTGGAGGGCAATCCAGCCTTCCTGTCAGAAGCATCTTCTAAGCACAAACTCACTGGTCATGCAGACGAACGTGAGAAATCTGCATCCTTGACAGACTTTGCCACTTTTCTCTGGCATCCAAAGGACTGAGATAAAATTGCCGAGACTGAGGAATGCTGTATCAAGAAAACAGGTGAAGGGTCACCACCACTGGCTGATGGGACACTATATCCCCTCTGTTGGAATCAGGTCATGGTGGTGTTGGACTGAGGATCTGAAACAAGCCTACTCTTGGGGTTAAAAAAGAAAAATAGAGCTCAAGGGAAATAAAATTTGTACTATACGAATTTCAATGGCTGATTATTAATTATTGGCCGCTACAAAGTCTAGAAAAACAGTACCTGTTTAACTCCACCCTGTGCTCAGTAAATGACCTAGTGCTGTGCTATTTCTGCAGTAATTCTGCTGCTGTTTCTAATGATATTGCATGGGGAGTGATCTTCTACCACAGGTGTCACAGATATTCTGCCAAACATTATTTAGGTACTGATTACCGGTAAAAACAATGCAGAGTACTGGGAATGAGGAAGGAGACGGGATGTTCATAGGAGTCTGGAGATTCCTCTGCCATATCTACCTCACACCAAAGAAGAAGAATTCCCTGTAGGAATTTAAAAGTAAGTAACACAAAACTTACTGTCAAGCAAAAGAATACCTGGAAAGCTTAAAGGAAAAAAAAAACCAAAAAAACCCCCCAAAACCAAACAAAACTATGGCCACTAGCCCGTTTGAAGCAGAAAATACCCTGTCCAGACCATTCTTCAGAAAAACTGCAATTTAGACTGTGCAACAGGGTAAGTTGTGGAAAAGAGTAACTGCTATGAATGACCATGAAGGGCAGAGAGTGGTTAAAAAATAGACTGTGGGGGAAGTGGACAATGTAGCTGGTGTCTCAAGCCCTCTCACGAGGCTGAAGGTCAAGAGCTGTAAAGAAGCCCAATCAGTAAAGAAGGTTAGCTTGACAGAAGCACCCATAGATGGTAATGAAAGGAAGCAATTACACCAGCTGCTCCCATGGTATGCTGGTGTCTTTTCCAAGAACAACGAAGAATTTGGATGCCAGGATTGAGTGCAATGCTGCTCTGTGCTAAACCACTGAATGCTCCTGGGAAGCAGTGCTTACTCTGGCTGCCCTGCCGTTTAGGAGCTGGGTAGAAATGTTAAATTACAGGCTGGGGAATGGCCTGACTGTGCATCCGATGGTGCTGTTGGCATCCTTGGTTATCTAGGCAGTTCTGTGTTCTTGGGCGGTTTCAATTTTTGCTATTGATATGCTTACTGCCTTTGAAGGAGCTTGTTAGCGCAGGTACAGTGGCACCACCAGCAGCTATCAGGATCTCTTTTGGCCCAGAAGCGGATCAGCTATCTGTGTGCTGTGCCCGCACAAGATAACAACCCCTAAGCGGGCTGCAGGCTAGGGCTTCCCGGGCACTGCTTCCCATCCCTGGGGGAGAACGGCTGAAAGCCTGCTGAGGGGCGCACCAAACCCCCTCCTCTGCAGGCAGCGCTGATCACCTCGGCTGCTGCCTGCAGAGACAGGGGTTGTTCCAGTAGCACACTTCCAGCACTCTGGGTGTATTAGCCCGGGGGCACTGCCAGGCTTGCGCGGGCCACACAGTCTGCTCCAGCCCAGCGCTGTGTGCTGAGTCCTGACAGCTCCACAAGCCATTTCGGTCTCTGCAACATGTTCCTTTTCCCGCTTCCTTCTACCCAGACATACACTATGTAGGCTTTTCATTCTTCTGAACAGTCCCTCATTTCCTTGGATGAGATTTATTTTAATTATATAAAATCTCAGAGGACACTTGAAGCTACATGCTGACTACAGGAAGTTTAATCTCCAGCCTGTTCAACGTAGATACCCGCTTCTCCGCGTGGTAAGCACCCCAAATTAAATTTGAAGGAAAAAGATTTTCTTTTTTTTTTCTTTGCTTGCTCAGTTCTGTTTTCTTTTGTTAATTTTGTTGCTCACTAGATTCTGTTAGGTTCAGTTGAGAATTTAAAACACTAGTCTTTATGTCAACCTCCGGATGATTGCAAGTCTCCTGAGTTAGGTGCAAGACCTGGGTGGGTTCCCCACTGCACTGCTCCCCACAGCTTCTGATTTTGGAAGATCTTTGCATATTTTGCATGAACTTCACATTATTTCTCTGGAACATGGAAGAAACAGCTAATATTAGAAGAAAAGATTGTAAAGCTTGTAACTGAGCCGGTTTCTAGGAGCCAGTGCGAAGGTATGCAACCATTTACAAGCAGAAATCTAACCTGCTCCTGGAGTAGTCTGGTACAAAGCAGTTGTTAAAGAGTGTTGATGTTAACAGTGTGAGTAATGCAGGTACATGCTTCTCCCTCCCACAAGGATCTTTCCTCAGTGTCCGTTAACCCACCTGTTTGCTAATTCTAAACACTGACTCAGGCTCCTCATTAATCTCCGCTTAGAAATGTGACCAAGACCAGAAAGACCATAAAGGGGGACAAGAACAGGAAGAAAACAGCAGAGATATTGAAGGAACCAAGAAGAAAAGAGGCACTTGGTGAATGAGAAAATGGAGAAGCTTACGGTTTTGGTGCAAAGTCTCCAAAAATTTGGCTGACAGGTGGAAGCAGTTCAAGTGAGAGATCTGCCTTTTCATATGGGCAAATGAAGATACTTTGGGACTTGAAATGTAGGTCATTTTCTGAGTCTTGCAGAATTAGTAGCAGGTAATATCTTTAATGGCCTACGTATTGTGAGGAAGAGCAGGCTGATTATTAGGTATTGCTATGCAGATTCTGCACACTCTTACATCTCCAGAAAGAAGGAAATTTTGGAGATGGGTCAGGAGAAGAAGAACCAAGAAAGGGAAAAACTTTAAAAGCTTTTATTATAGAGCTGGGCTGGTTGAGACAAACAAACAGTCCTGGGGGGATGACGATGCCAGATTGTATGAGTCAGATACTGCCCTGAGAAAAAGTTTGGTAGGCAATCATATGCCAAACTTAAAAAGTGCAATTAGATGCTAAATTTCATGCCAAACAGGAAGGAATAGAAGAACTGCAAGCTGTGGAGAAATTTTTGCAGATCTCGGTATTGAATAAAGGTAACTAAAATGTCAGTCAGTGAAGATTTTTTGTAGATCCTGCCACAGAGTCCACCAGATAATTAGGCAGAGCAAATCATTAAACATCAGTCCTAAACCGTGCACTATACTATTTCGCTCTCTGTGATTGTTATGGTGACAGTCGTTTCATAATCTTAAGTTTTTCCTCACAAAGTTAGGAAACTTAAGATGACTGTCCCAGCATACACTTTTGTGTGTGTAAGTAATTTTATTTGTACTTCTTCTTCCTTAGTTTTTCTATTGGCATGATTTTTAACAATGGATCAAGAAGTAATTTAGTGGTCAAGAAGTAATTTTAGTTTTAAAAAAACCAAATCCACAACCCAATGTAATGGCAACAGAAATACTCTCATTTGCCACTCATGGTGTACTGAAATAGTTGTGCTAGAGCATTGTGCACATCACTATGAGTCAGCTTAAATTCACTATCAAGTCTGTATCGTCCAGTAAGAGGTAACACCTCTTCTCTCGAGTCTACCCTGGCATCTGGCCTCGTTTCCTACACAGAGCCATCAGATTCCTGCCTTGGTAGTCCATGATACACTCCCCAACTGTCTTGGTAACATCCCAAGTTGTATTTTGCCCTGGTGAAAGCCTGAAGGAAAAAAAAAAAAAGTTTAAAACTACAAGTCCAGCACTGAGATGTAATGTCAGGAGTACTGTATAATGAGATCTCTGCAGTAACTCTTTTAGTATTTAACGTATTGGTGAAGTTTCAGATGTGATTCCGTGGACACTGCACTTTCAAGAAAGATGTGGACCAGTGGGACAGAGTCCAGAAGCAAACAAAAAGAATGACAGAGGTTTTAAAAAATCATGCCCTATGAGTTGAAGGCACTGCGGTTGTTTAGTCTAGAGAAAAGAAGACTGAGGGGAAGCGTGATAACAGTGTTTGTGAAAATATTTTAAAGGATGCTCCAAGGAGGAAGGGAATAAATGATTTGTTCCAGTGGGGGAAATGCAAGAAGCAATGATCTTAAATAGCAGTAAGGGAGATTTATGTTAAACTTTAAGGAAAAATAAACTGTTCTAATAGTAAAGATAGCCAAGCACTGGAGATTCTTGAAAGGAGAAGTGGGAGGTGGTAGGAGCCCATTATTAGAATTCCGTTAAATAAATGTCTATACATATATACATACTATGTATATAAATATCCAAAGTTTGACTGGAAAGGTTCAGTGATGAGCTGTGGTGAGCTGCGGTGAGCTGCATAGTCTCTTATGGACACTTGAGGATGACCGTTCTTCCACCATGACATGAACAGAGCTAATGAGGAAAAGGCAGAAGCTGTTGCTTATCCCACGTAGGTGGTTTCAGTCACTCAGGGAGCGACATCTGGATTTTGGTAATGCAGAAGAGGGGCTCTAGGGCTTTGCAAAAGAAGGCACCTGAAGGCAGGCTTTGGGCCGCATGTAGGTGTCAGCTCTGTGGATGCTGCTGTTCAAGATACAAATGACTTTGCCTTGAAGCTTTCAAGGTAGTTTCTGGAGTCCAGCTTCTTTCTCTTTTCTTCTGTTCTCCAAGTGCTTCTGTGTGCTCACGCCAGGGCACCTGGCTCCCATGAACTGGAGTTCTGCTTGTGTGTATTTGCCTGCCTGCCTTTCAGCTTTCACTGACATCCCTTGGACAGCAAAGACCATCTCTACTCCTTCCCAGGCTCCAGGTCCTCTAATCAGGATTTCATGCCATGGATGTTTCTCTTGAAGCTACACACTTTCAGTGCTTGATGTAGTTTTGCTACTTAAGTCTGTTTACAGTCTGGGCAGTCCTGATGTCCCATCGTCCCCAGAATATCTCCTTGTAAACTGCCACTTTCTGCCTTCCTTAAGAATTAATTCCTGAAATCCATATGCATGGGATGGCAGCCAGAGGTTGGTGGAACTGCTTTAAGGTGTGAGCTTATCTGCCTCATTAAATAACCAGGAGAAGCTGGCTGCAACTTTCCTTCAAAAAGCTCAGTCATACCAACAGCAGAAGATTAGGGCATAAATAATCCATTTGGCAGGGTTAATACAAAAATACCTCTCTGTTGCTCAGCACTTGTTTTTCATCCATTTTCTTAGTTACGCTGCCTCACTGCCTCTGGCACCCACTACGCAGTTTCTATTTCGGGAAGCTCCCTGCATGACTGCTCTCAGGGGACCATAAGGTTACGGGGCTTTCTTTTAAAACTAGATTTGTTCCTGGCATGCCCATGGCGCAGTAAGCGAATGGAGATCCCATTCACCAGCTGCACTTTGAAATCACACACATAAAGCAGGTCTAAGCAGCTAAGACTACCTGTCACATCAGGTAGGTGCATCCACAGCTCCCCTCCTTCCTCACAAGTGCCTTCTAGCTGTCTGAGAACCTCAGTCTCCTGAGGTTGTGTGTGCTCCCTGGAGTTTTGTTCTCTAAGCCTCAGGGATCAGTACAAACTTAAGGAATGAAGCTTTCCTTCTTTTCCTCCCTCCGGGCCCTCAGAGCCTGCCCTGGCATCTGGCCCCATGCCTCATGGCTTTTAGCCCCAGCAAGGGGCCGAGACAAAGGAGCCATTCTGCAGTTCAGACTGCGAGCCCATACAAAAGCGGTTAGATAGGCATCTCTATCTCCCTCCCTCCTGGAGACCCAGGCCATCGTTTAGCACGAGCCCCCTGCGGAGCTGGCATTGTGTCCTGCTTCTCCGCTCGCCATTCTGTGGGGCCTCTGGCTTCTTGGTTTCCTGCGCATACCCACGTTATTTGTCCCAGCTGCAAGGTGCCTCCCTCCCAGCCATCATTCCACTCCCTCGCTTGGCAAGCTGCTTTTCTGTTCCCCAGCTGCAGCTCTTGCCACTGCTGCGTATAGTTCAGGAAATGGAGCCCAGGGCAGGAAGGTGCTGCTCTACCAGGGTCGGAGCCCTGGCTGCCTCCCAGACCTCGCTGCCCTTGGCTCTGCTGGACCCCCCTTTGCCGTACAGGCAAACTCTATTTTTCTGAACAGAACCATGCTACGTTGCCCAAGAATCCAACAAATGCAAGATGTGTCTTATTTCTGCTTTATTTACTGCTTGTCTCTGGGCTCTCCACGAGCTGTTTATTAAGACACAGTTGTACCTAGCGTATTTTTTTCCAGTGGCCTTAATCTCTCACTGCAGGAAAAGAGTATAAATCACCCTTGTGCTACCTCTGATAATATTTCTCGGTTTGTTTTCTACAACCACGGTTACAGGGATAGTTATGTCTGAGAGACTCTTAGCAGATATTCTGTGTTTGTGCTGGAAAATCCCAGGTAGAAACATAGGTAAGTCTGTGATGTCAGGCGATCATATACAATAGCTAATGCATTTAAACTTGACTTTATGTGTTCTGGGCCTACCAGACTTGCTGTGTGCTCCCAGATGAACTTTAAATCACATACACAGTCAATTTGTTATATCCCAGGCCAGAGCTGTTGCTCCAAGCGAGCTGCGTGCTGGCCTGGCAAAAGTATTGAACTAAAAATGAGAAATGTAAGAGGAAAGCAATGAGTCAGTTGCAGAGGTGGGGGCAAGGAGCTGGAAGAAGAGTAAAAGGCATTATCTCCTTTGCCCATATTTTTGCATAAGGTGGAGGTAATCTGGTGGTTTAAGGCAGGGAAGATATTAAGGAACCAGGCCAGGCAATAGCCAAGACAAGGGACACCACAGTGTGCAACAGCCGGGCTTCCAGGTGTGAAGAAACTTTGTGTTGACTCTCATCCTGGTGGTATAAGTCTTTTCTGTTTTGTCAAGGGTGAGAGGGAGCTACTGACCCTTCAGTGGAGCTTGGTGCTCTAAAAGGGCCGGAGCTAAGCAGACAGAGATGGGCCAGTGGAAGCTATGGGGAGCCTCACAGCAAAAGCCGGAGGGAATACGCTGTGAGCAGGACAGGGCGCTTCCCCCAGGCCCGACGGGAAGCCGGCAAACCTGGAAAGGAGAGACCAGCTCGAGTGTTCGCATGGGTGTCTCTTGGGCAATCTTGGCGAGACAGTTCAGTCCCAGGGAGCCGGGTTCGTGAGATGTTTTTTAGCAGCTGTGAACCTGGTTATTGTGTGCACCGGGCCACTCCTTCTCTTTGCTATTGTTTCACTTTTCCGGCTTTGTTCCTTTCAACTTCTACATCTGATCAGGCTCCATAGCAATTAATACCCCTGTAAACAACCACTTAAGACAGCTCCATATGCTTTAGAAATAATATCGATGTTTTCCAGTTGAGAACAACGACGTTGGATGAAACTTGCACGGATTGCCCTCCTGCTCTTCAGCAGGCCCTCATGACCTCCGAAACGTTGCACGATCCAGGACAGTTATTCAGTCAATTTTTGCGTGCTGTAAAGCAGAGCAGTTTTCATTTGCAAGATTTCCATTCTGGTGCTGGCACTTGCCTTACGAGCACTGTGTTTTCTGTAATTACACTTACTACAGCATGTGTCAATGAAAATAACTTGCCAGAGCCAAGTGCGAGCATAAAGTAGAATTTATATGTATGTACAGGCACTTTGTGTATTGTAACTAGTCAAGATGTATTATATACAGTTACATCCTATCTAGATAAGTAAGTATTTCTTATGGATAGTTCATACAGCTCCAGGAGAAAGTTGGTAATTTGTTTTATGTTGAAATATCCTACTTCAGGAGTTTATTAATTTTGGAATAATACTACATAAAATTCTGTTCCCTATCAGTGTTTTCCCCTTTCCTGGTTGAAATCCTACCTCTCACTGAGAGATCACCAGTCTTTTGTATTTTCACTGAGCTATCAAGAATTTTATTTACTCTAAAGAATCAGCTGCAAATACTCTGGAGTTGGCTGTATGGCAATCCTACAGGAAAGCCCCGGTAGCTTGCTGCATCCCCCAGCTGGAGTCCTTGGTCTTTGCAGTTCAAAGTGCAGTTCTGTTGCATGATGATTTTCTTCGCTTTCACTGTCAGCAGTCAAGTATCTATGGTACCAGCAGCTGCCAATATCTTTGGGAGAAACACAGCAAAACTCTTTCTGTTTCTGAGAATTGCTAGATTTGCACAGGCTACCCTGTCCTGAATTTCCAGGGGAATAATTTGGAATAATTTATTCCCTACAGCCCATTTCATAGGGTAAGAAGGGTTCTCCAGTGCACTCACTGCATTAACTAAGCACTCGTTGATATATACCTGCATCCAGCTACCTAGTAGCTCTTTGCTACTGAATTTTGCCAGTATTTGCCAGGAAAAATCACCTGCATGATTCAAATTTCTGACCATAACATGTGCATTGTTCCCAGTGTGTGCTCCTCAATACTTCAGCCTGAGCTCCTGACCTGACCGCTTAAAGCCAACGCCAGAAGCACAACAGTTGTCAGCCCTGGGATTCCAGCATCTGCTCTCCTCTCCTGCCAGTGCCAGAGCCGCTCTGCAGCACAGGTATCACCAGTTCGGTGTGAAGCGTGAGCAGATGCCGGAGGCATCATGCAGCCGTCTCTGCTCCCTTCGTGACTCCAAACCATTCTGCGGTGCCTCTTTGTTCTGCCTTCTGCCTTGTTGTCATTATAAAAATCAGTAGGAAAGCTCATTTCCAGGAGGATGCCCCAAACATTTGATAAAGAGAGTGAGTTTTTTACAGGCTATAAAACACATGCACACTCCTTAGTTAAAGACCTTTGACAGCTCCTGTGATTTACACTGAAGACTTTTAGACATTCTTCATTTTATTCTGAGCAGTCTTTCTGCAGTCAGTCTGTCCCTATGTGGAAGGTTATTATCGGTAGCTTTTCATGAAACATCAGTGTAAAATTAATATATTTGATATTCAGATTCTACTAAAGAGACTCGTATAAAATCCATTAACAGACGCATTAAAATATTTTCCTTTTTAAAATCTGGCTTCCAGCTTAGGACACAGTCTCCAAACTATTCCATTAGTACTGCTGACTCCCCTTTATATTAAACTAAAAGCTGAGATAACGTGTGCTCATAGCAAATGAATGATGCAAGACGATCAGTATGCCAATACAGCTGTGCTGGAGATATGCAGTGGGATTTAAACCACTGGTAAATTTACACAAGCTGGCTTCGAGGCAGAGCATTAATACCCTCCTCCTCCTGATTCGGATGTCATCAGCTCTGGAAAGAATGGGAGCACCACAGAGTTATTTACACAGGAAGCCGTGTTTGTTTTAAGGCATGATCTCCGATGTGAAAAATAGTCTCAAATATTCTTAAAACTTACTTCTAACTAAAATAAACAGATATGTAAGGTCTTGTAAGCCAAACAAAGAAGTACTGAGTTCTTCCAAGGTTTTTACGAAGCCGTTTGTTGAGACAACTGAGTGATGAGGACATTACTTGAGGAATATCTTTATTAAATATTTTGCTGCCCTCCACTGGACCAGCAAGAGAAAATCCCCTGCTAACACGTGTGCCACTGAGACCCTTTTAACTTCAAACGTATTTAAGGCTCTGTGTTCTACCTGAAGTGAAAGTTAGAAGGTTTTGGTTTTAAACTGCAAAATGTTAAAGCTCTGCCTGGTAGACCAGTGACCCATCTGCTACCCGAGAAGGTGCAGACCTGGAGTTGATACCCATTCAGGCTATGGAGGGATTTACTCTTTCTACCACAAACAGAAGAGCAATACAGAAGTGGGGTTTTATAAATAGATACCTGGAAATAAGAAAGATTTTCTTCTTTCTCTACTCCTGTAATATTTTGATGTATGAATATGAGGAATCTGCAAGAATCTATGCTTGTAGGTGGATTTTGTGCTTAGTTATTGTATACAACTTTTGTGTTTTATACCAATGACGACATGTTGACCTTGCCATTTATTCATTAGCAACTTTGTGCCAGTTGTAGTCCTTGGCAGAGGACTAATATCAGTATTTTATCTAGAAACATTTGCTATTAAAATATTTTCTAGTTTGAATAATGTTTGAGAGGATACCCTTGAAGAACAACTTTATCAAAATAGGAGACTGAGGCAATCACTGGGGCTGAAGGGGAAAAATTTCATGTGAAAGTGGAGAAAGAACAGCTGTTGAAAGGATGGGTGTTTGCAAAGAAATGAAAGAAGTAGCAGACTAGCATGGACACCGGGCTCAGAATTTGTGAGGGTCGCTAAGATGGCTGGAAGAGATATTCACTATGTAGAATCATAGAATCATAGAATCATTAAGGTTGGAAAAGACCTCTAAGATCATCGAGTCCAACCGTTAACCCAACACCACCATGCCCACTAAACCATGTCCCTAAGCGCCTCATCTACACGTCTTTTAAATACTTCCAGGGATGGCGACTCCACCACTTCCCTGGGCAGCCTGTTCCAAGGCCTGACCACTCTTTCAGTAAAGAAGTTTTTCCTAATGTCCAGTCTAAACCTCCCTTGGCGCAACTTGAGGCCATTTCCTCTTGTCCTATCGCTTGTTACTTGGGAGAAGAGACCGACCCCCACCTCGCTACAACCTCCTTTCAGGTAGTTGTAGAGCGCGATGAGGTCTCCCCTCAGCCTCCTCTTCTCCAGGCTAAACAGCCCCAGTTCCCTCAGCCGCTCCTCATAAGACTTGTGCTCCAGGCCCTTCACCAGCTTCGTTGCCCTTCTCTGGACACGCTCCAGCACCTCAATGTCCTTCTTGTAGTGAGGGGCCCAAAACTGAACACAGGATTCAAGGTGCGGCCTCACCAGGGCCGAGTACAGGGGGACAATCACTTCCCTCCTCCTGCTGGCCACACTATTTCTGATACAGGCCAGGATGCCATTAGCCTTCTTGGCCACCTGGGCACACTGCCGGCTCATGTTCAGCCGGCTGTCGACCAGCACCCCCAGGTCTATTCTATCCACAGCTGATATATTTCTCTCGGATCTACCAAGTCCTTGTAAAATACTGCACCTTGTTACTACACAATGTCTCACAGGGTCCAGGAGAATCTTACACGTATGAATAGAATTGCCTCAAATAAGGAGAATAATTAACAAGTGTTTCCTTATGGCTTCTAATTATCAGCAACAATCTCTTTTACTATAGTGAATTAAGATTTTTATTAACTCTTGTGTTCTGTAATGAACAGGCAGCCAAAAATTCCATGGTAGATATGAGTAGCAACTAGAAAAGTTTTGTTAGATTTTAGTTCAACAGCTATCCCTTACTGCTGGACTGTAACTGATGTGCTGAAATATTACAAATCCACCCTGAGGTAAAACAAGGAAAAGAAAATCTTATAAGGAAGGTTCAGTAATTGAGAAATCTGGAACCTCAAGAATGGTTGAGCAGAGCTTACCTGTTAATTAAAGCTGACTTAACACTGCCCTGCCCCTAAGGTGTCACATACTTGAAAGTTCTTGGGCAGATGGGAGAAGAGCAATCCAGAAATATCTTTCAGCCATGGTGAGTGAGTTTCTAGACAACTCCATTTGGCAAGGGACCTTCCAAGAGAAGCAAAGACCTAGTAATCCCACTGTACTGCAAGAAAGCAGAGTTTGTAGACAATGCAATGGGAAGAAAAAGGTGCCCAAAGGTAATGGGGGTCTGAAAAAGGCATTTGGTGGGAGGTATCCTTGTGGGTCTGTTTTCATCTGTAGCTTTTACATATTTCCTTCTGCTTGCCTGTGTATGCCACATGTGCCCTTAGACTTTTTCACTTCCCACAGCAGCTTTGCCTCTTGCCTGTCAGACATCTGCCTTTTCTTGCTTGTATTTGTAACGTTGCTTTCCTTTGCAAAAGTTTTACCCATCATAGGGTATCCATCCCAGACAGCTGTTCTTCCTGGCTGCCGCGAAAGTGCAGCAAATGGTTAACTGTGTTAGAGGAATTTGTACATTTTATTTCTCTCCCTTTTCTTTATAACAACGTGTGATTTTATTCAGAATAATTGGAATACAAAAAGGATCAACTGGTTAAACTGCAGTTCATATAAGAATTTTTTAAATGTTGTATTATAAGAATGCTAAAAGCATTTTTTTCCCCAAGGTCTCAACTATGAAATGGGCAGGCTGTCTTTTAAGGTAAATGTACACGTAGTTTAACAAAGATGGCTTTTTAATAGCTATGAAGTAATATAATAAACATTTCCCTATATTAAATATACAGAGAGATAAAAGTAACTGGGTATACTAATAGAACATTTTAAGCAAGGTTTTGAAAGATGGCATTTGAGAAATCCTTTGATCTTTATTTAGGAAGTGATTTCTATGTGTTGTTATTTATTTGAGTATCAGTATTTAAAGCACTATGCTCCAAATGCATATTGTTGTTGTTGCTGCAACATCCTAATAGCATATTAATGCTGTTATCCTTGTTTTGATAAGCATTTGTGTGTGTCAGTACAGGCACATCTCTTTACTCCTCTGCCTTTTTTCTATTTATGGCCAGAGACAGGCTGATGGGGAAGATGATGATAATGCAGGTTGGCTGCTGCAAAACCCAGCAGTTGCAGGCTTGATGCTGAGCAGGGTACGGCTGGGCTCAAATGCAGAGTTTGAGTTACCCGGCTGGAAGCACTCCAAAATGCCTCAGCGTCAGGAGAAGGATCTGTCTCTGTGTCGTCTCCAGGGAGGCTTTGGAGGGTATTCCTGGAACTCAGTGATCAGTCATTCTTTTTCTCTCCAAGAGATACATACCCATACAAACATTATGTACGTATATACATACGCTAGCCCTCTGTGGTGGGGATCTCACCACTGCAAACACAACACTGTCGACGGATAGCTGCAGATGATCATTAAGGGTGATCAGAACCAGAAGGAATAGGAATGGTTTGATCAGTGGGAAACTCGTTGACCTTCACATGTTCTTACCAGAGGTCTGCTCCCTACCTCCCTGCAGTCCTAAAGGAAGCAGAAGTTTGCTTTGCAGGTAGCAACTAAACAAATTGAGATTTGTTTTGCCATGAGTAATTTTGAGCCTTATCTTTTTAAAACAAAGTTAAGAGCAAAACTCCTCCTGGCATCAGTAGCTTTAGGGCTGAATCTTATGGTGAGAATCATAAGAAATAAATCTGTTTAATGCCATACCTTTCAATGTAGAAAACACGATCCTTGTCTGGCTAATTAAATTCAGGAAACAGGAAAGAGAAAAACATCAAAACCATGTGGAAAAAAAAATAAATAGCTACAGTAATCATCTAGTGAGAGAGACTAGAAAATCAGGAAGCTGAATTCTTAGAGCAGACTTTCACAGTAGCTCTAAGTGGCACATTCAATATTTAACTTCACTTCTCGGCAAAGGAGAGTTAAATTGTACTACTTCTGTGTGTTACATCTGGAATGTTGTTAATACACATTAGTTGAAATTCTATTATTTTTCCAACAAATTTGAGGAGTTGCTATATTAATAATCTAGCTATGGAAGATGCTACTTGCGGCTTTCTTATTGTGGGTGATTCTTCAACCTAATTTTCAAAAGAATTGCAGTGTATATTTCTAGGCCATGAATTTATATAGTGAAGGAATATTTACATTCCTAGCACTTACACATTTTTTGTTCGGTGTAGAGGTAGAGCATTTTTAGAGAGAGATTCAGAGCACATTAAATAGGAACACCTATAAGGTTATAAACTATTTTTTTTATGTTCGTACATGTATTTTTTCTATAAAAATCACTGCAAGCCTAATGCTTAAGAGATTGTTAGTAGTGGACTATCATTAAGAGTGATCAGAATTAAATATTAAATGTTTCATTCATAGATACATATATAATGTATACAATGCAATTTCAGGTTGTTTCAGTTCTCCTGGTGATACCCTTCAGTACTTCATCGCGCCTGTATTTAATCAATGCTACAAGTATGCAAACATAAAAGTGCTCTCTCTTACCCTTTTCTCCTCATAGCTGATAAATGCTAATTTGGAGTTGGTTGAAAATACTTTTCTTTGTTACACAAACATGCTATGATGAAGAAAAAAGAGAAGTAACCATGCTTTTTCTTCATAATTTATTCATGATGTTTTAAAATGGAAGTAGTCCAACAAATTCTATTAATAGTATTAAAGTACAACACATTTGTTGTTTGTTTTTTTTTTTTTTTTGAGAATTGACCTTATAGCTCATGGAATGAATAACGATCTCTTTTGTTACAACAGGTCCCCCCCGCTTTTTTTTTAAGATACATACATATTTATGTGTATTTATTTCCTTTGTGTATACGCAGAATTAGAAGACCGCCTGAACTGCACCTTCATTGGGATGCAATTTAACATTAAGCTTAAAATGGTTTTCTCTCTTGTGAAAATGAACAGAAAAAATGTGCTCTGCATCCGATGATTATGCTATTTTATAAAGTAACCCACCAAATTTGTTTCTACATCTATGAGTGGGCCTTTCAATGTATCTGAAATTGTAAATCTCCTTTAGTTGGTATAACACGTTGGATATTGGTATGGAAACACGCATACTGGGCGCTGTGCTTGGCTTCAAGATTTCTACAGCTGATCCAGTGCTGTCACGGCCTGTAGTCTGCAAGCTACCGGCAGTGAGGCACTGCAGCTAAGCTTACAAAACTGAAGCCTACACGTAAATTAAGCAAGTGGATGCAATTGTGTTTCATGCAGCTGGATAAGAAACACATTTCCTGACAAAGCACTCCTTTTTTATTTCTAATTAGCTATGAAATAAGCAATTGTGAAGAGCAGATATTTTTTCCCAGGGCAAGAAGTCATTGTTAGAGCTGGGGAAGGAAATGTCTCATACCTTCCAACTAGTCTGTTGGTTTGGAAGTGCATTTACTGTAGAATGCACCAGGTAGCCAAAACAAGGAAATTAATAAAAATCACATTGAGCTTTCTTAAAAGAGAAATCAAATGATATATTCAGGTGCAGATTCAGAAGCTGTGGGGAGCTGGGATTGTGTGTTCTCCAGTCCAAACGATCGTAAACTTCCAGTTTTAATAGGCGATGAGGAAGCAGGTCCATAATTTTGTCTTTGTTTGACTTCCTCCGGGGCAGCCAACGCCCCTTTGGGAATTGCCAGCACCAGGGCTGTGCATGCCCTTGGCATACAGACCTTCTTTGAAAGAAGGGCAGTATCTTCACTCGTTCGAGTTGCCAAACCTGATGATTTTAAAATATAGGCCAGGAAATAACCACAACAATGACATTTTCTACTGGCAGCATTCACAAGGCCAGCATTTCTAGATAAGCAACTACCTCTAAAGAGCAATTCCACCACTGAGTTGAACAAATGGGCAGAAAATTCTACCAAGTGCGAATTCGTGTGGAACCATGTCAAACAAATGAAAGTAATAAAAATATTTCCAAATTGCAGTGTTTGAGCTTCTTCAGGGATTCAGATTGTCTGAAGCAAGAGAGATAAGCATAGCTGAAGAATCCAGCTCATGAACTGTAGCCCACCACAGAAATCCTACCACACAGAATAGGAAAAGCTCTACGTAAGCTATAAATTAAGCTCTCTGTGATTTTTTAGGAGATGAGACACTACTAAACAAAAAAATCATTGTGCTAATTGCAATCAATACACATAAAAGCACCTCGAGATCACTCCCTTTGGGTGTGCTGGAAGGCAACCCACCTCAAAGGATCAGGTAAATGGACAACCTGCTCTTGGTAGTCTCAGCCCGCTCCGCTCCACAGCTGGTGGGGCAGTGCTGAATGCTGCACAGACCCACAGGAAGAGCAGCCCTGCTGTCTTCGGCAGAAGTTTACCCGAGATAAAAATGCAGATAGTGACCTTTTCTTCTTTGAAGTCCCCAGACACATGGTTAATTAGTATCAGGAAGCCTCATGTAGCCAAATCCTTTAAATACTGATCTTAGAATGTATTCCTCAACATCTCTGATGTGGGTATCTCTGCTGCATTACAGAGCCATTAAAATAGCTATGTGAAAACCATTAGAAATGTGATTTATTGAATGGATCTTTCCTGTATTTGTCAGCAGGCGGACTTTAACAGGCCTTACATGTATTTTTCTTACAGTGTGGCTTACCCAAATGGCTTCCCATCCGAGTACTCCATCATTGCAGCCTTTGAGGTTGTGAAAGGCAGTCCACAGCTTGGGTGGGATTTATGGCAGCGAAGACCATGTCGGCATTTGTGTCCTGACAGACAGGCAATCTCTGGGTATCTTCTATACCACGCCAGATTAAATGTTCATGCTCAGGGCAGTCAAGAATGCAAGGAAAGCTTTTGATGGTTCTTGGCACAAGATAGCGCTAAGCAAGAAAGAAAATAATGCAAAATTATTGCTTTGTTGTTAGAAGGTCCGTTCTATCCCAATAAATGAGGAGAGCAACACTTGCAGAAATGAATATATTTTGCCACTGAAACCATCAGCTGATGAGTCTTCTGGTTTGGTGAGTGGCTCAGCCAGGTGGGTCACCCTTTGCTTCCTCCCGGTACCCGATACTGCGTGATGCTGACTGGCTTGACCAGTGAGCCTCACTGGGTTAATTTTCTGAGAGTTTATCCACTTTTTTTTACTAAATAAGCTTTTTACAAGTGCACATTTTTCCGTCATCCCTGGTGTGAGCTGTTCCTTGTGTAATCTATTGAGGCATGCCTTCTTATTCATTACAGTCAGTATCCTTTTTTTTTGTTTGTTTTTGTTTTTAAGTCTGCCAAAAATAGTCTTTACATTTATGCTTTTCCCTTTTCCTGAGAGTTTTTAACACTCCAAGCAGATTCTTTTTTTTCCCCTTATTTATTGATCTTACAGAAATCAGAAAAAAAACCCTGATTTTTAGAGGCAGAAGAATTGAGCTTTTAATTGTGGCAAACTTGTTTTTCTTCTTATCATGCAGTTCTCTCTCTTAAGAGCTATTTACAGCTAGTCGGTATTTTTCTCGCGAATGGAAGGGAACCGTATTATTTAGCCCACACTTCCCTCTGGTGGTGACCACGGAGCTCAAAAAGGAGGGTCGCGTTCATGCTTGTGCGCTTTACACCGACAGGCCACACACTTCTGTGTAGGGGTAGCATCCTTTCTGTACGTAAATACAGTGTTGTGGTTACTAAGCAAGCCCAGCATTTGTGAAAGAGTTTACTGTATTGATTTTAATATTTTTTGTAGATCATAAATGGAAGAAATTAAGAGGGAGAGAAACCAGTTAGATGAAAATTAGCTGGTATACTTTTAATACAAAAGAGTGTTATTCCTGATAAAGCTGCAGACAGTGAGTGTTTGACCTAAAAATTTCACTTTATTTATTGGTGAAAAAAAAAATGAAATCAGCAGAGATGTGATTGCCTCCTAGTCAGTATTTGATTAGAAGACTCTGCAGCTTCTCCACAGGACCTGAAATCTTGTGGGGGCGGACGACCCACTGGTGCTGGATAAAATGGAGGGATGAGGGAAACCACCCGGGCACTCTCTGAGACTGTGTGGAAACAGAGCCATCACTAGACTGAT
>NW_009202076.1:0-32054 GCF_000690835.1 Fulmarus glacialis | reverse complement strand
ACGGACCCATCATGGGATGGGTGGGGGCGGCGCCTGCCGTGCTTGCGTGGTGACGAGCCATGTCCAGGAGCAGAACAGGGTTAGGGGTTTGTTTTGTGGGTTCGCTTGACTCATGTATTTGTTTACGAATTAGTGTCATACTGTGCGTAGTTAAAAGCAATTCTTTCATGTGTCTCTCAGATAGTCTTAAAGCAACTTGAAATACACTGTAATGCAGATAAAGCCTGCTTGGAAGACTGCCGGGAGCTTCCCCATACAGTCAGGCTGTGCTCTCTTCCTGGCACTGTGGCCTTCCTCTCATGATTGCTTTCGCTGATGATTACTTAATATTCGCTTTCCAGTTCCCCCTAATTCTCTGTTTTGTCTAAGAACACACAGCTTCTTTATCGACTGCACAGCTGAAATGAGATTATAGACAGACAGAGCAAGCTTTAGGCTCCACTCACTCGGCATATGAAGCGAGAGCATTTGGAAACCGAGATGGTTTTTGTCAAAACGAAGAGGCTGATGTTCATAGTGTGTGCTGCCTGTGGAGGGGGTTCAGAAGGGGATCGTTAGCAAGGAACGGATCAGAGCTGCTGCACCCACAAGCCAGCCTGGTGCTGTGTAGGTCACCTCGCGGGGTGCGTGGGGTGCCCAGCCAGCGGTAACCGAGGAGGTCCTGCTTGATGTGGAAATTACAGGAGCCCCATAACATTTATGTGATTGCACTCGTAGTGTCTGCCAAAAGGCAGCTCTGCCATAAGACTTTACAGCCTTTCTAATGCACTCTGAGAAGAAGCAGCTTTGCAGTTCCTCACACAACAAAATCAAAACCAAAGCCAGGACCAAGTCCCGTTCCCGAGAGCTGCTTGTTGAAATCCCAGCTGGCTGCCTGCACTTGGCACAGCTGGTGTTGTTTTTTTTTTTGGGGGGGCTGGTTTTCTCTCCACCTCCCTCTGCCTCCTCCCCGCCTGCCCAGGCTTCGTCCTGGGAATCTTCTTCCCAGATGCAGGGGAAGAAAAGTCCTGCCAGCTCTCCACCCCTTGTCCCTCCACTGCCTGCAGAGTCACTGAAACTCATTTGCCAGCAAATTTGCCTTTGGATGGAAATCAGGGCTCAGAAAATAAATACCGCGTCTTCCTTGCCAGCATGGAGGAAGTGCTGAACTCGGTGTCGCTGGAAACCCGTCGTGCCAGTGTGCCAGCAGCAGACTGCAAGAACGTGGGGCACCGGGCCCAAGGTAACCTTTAAACACAACTTGCTGTCCATAAGGAGCTTTTCATGTCCACATGGAAGTGCTGCTGATTCCCCTCTATACCCCATTTTTCTTTGAATACCACTACTAAGAGCAAAAAGGACGGTCTGACGGAATTATGAATATAGTAGCCATGTGCTTCAGTTTTGACATTAAAACAAGGTATCATCCTTCTGTTACCAAGCCAGCTTTGAAGCGAGTAGGGTGGGAAGCAGTGCAGCAATGCCAGGGTGCAGGTGCTTTCCTCCATCTGTGCTGGGCTCCGGTAACAGTGCGGTTTTGCTGCTCCCTTTAAGAGTGAAAATCCGGTGGTCAGCACAATTTTTGGATTGCCTGCACACTGTGATCCCATGACAAACTACAAATAGCTTCCCATACCTCTCCCCTCCGGCTGGGGAGAGTTGGGCTTTCTAAAGCACCAGGTTTCTAAAGCACCTGGGCTTTAGAAACTTGGCCTTGTGTAGGACTTGTTTGGCTCCTGTCAGCGGGGAGGAAGCAAGGGCCATGGCCTGTTGAAGACTGCTGCTGTGGGATTTGAGATTTTAACCATTCGTTAAGACATCAACATATACTTACGATTCTCTGGGGCAAAAAAAAAAAAAATATCCCAAGCTGAAGCTTTCTGGTGTCACTCTGAGCAAGCTGTCATCCTAGCAGCCAAACCTAAAAGTACATGGAGGAAGCTGAGAGGTTTTAATCATCGCTGTCATGGTAGGCTCTGCCCCGTTACGTGACCTCATCTGCGCTGTGCCGCTGCATTTTGTACACGTGTGATGTGAAGATTTCTCATGCTTAGCTGTCACGCTTGCCAGATGCTGTAGCCTGCACTAGAAATGCTGGTTTCTCAGCCCTGAGCGTTATCTTGGATATAAGCTGTTGTGGGAATCACTACTGGGGTTAGTAGCGGGAGCATCTTCTCTTTGCACACACTACCATGTCCCCCAGGACTGCGCTGGGCAACAGGGTAAAACTGCATCTTGTTCTGCCTCGGCATAACTAGAAGGTGAACAGAAAATGCTGCGTTTCAGGGCAGTCATTTAAAAATATTCAATAATAAATTCACTTAATGTGAAACAATGCAATTATCTCTTGTTAGCAGGGTTCTACGTGATGCAGGAGAGTATGGAATTGTCAGAGTTCTGGCACAATTATACATTTTCAGTAGATTTTAATTTTCATAGTTTTCTGATTAATTTTTCTTTTGATTTCCTTAATAAAGACAACATTTTTTTCTTCAGGCAATAGTGGTTGTTTAAGGTGAGAAAGGTCTGAGAAGGTTACGTGTTGGATGGAATCTTTTTTGCTTTCTATTCTGTGTGCTTCTAAATGGGAAAACCAAGCAAGCTAAATGTTCTTTTTGTACATTTTTACATTAACTTTTAAAGAGAAAATTAGTACCTTGACAAGGAGCTATGCCACTTCTTCGTTAAAATCTTTATCCAGATACTTTATCTGTAAATGGTAAATATAAAAGCATAAGGGAGGAGAACGAACTTCTTTTATCAATAATATAAAGCTGCATCATTAGATGCTTCCTTTCCATAACTCCTTTAAAATCCACAGAACTATAAAATATACCTTAGGCTAAGAAACTTAGTCTGTATAATTTCCTTATGCTTGAAGTTATATAATTGATTGGAAAATTAGATGAAATCAGTAAAATAAAAAACACTAATTTGGTTGACAGGCTGATTAATGCTGCAGTATTTTCTGTGTTATGAATGAGTTTCTCTTTCAAGGAGGGACAGCTCTTTGACTGTTTTAAATTCTCCCAGCAATACCTTTGTGTGTCCCCTGTCGTTTAAGTGTATTATTAGAGTCTAGAGTTGAAATACATGTAACATAATGTCATCATCTTCAGTTACAACAGAGCCATAAAATTGTTATCACTGAAAGCAGCTGTTAGTACAAATGACTTTTTCCCCTTTAGGGAGTATCTGGAAGACTTGGAAACAGAGGACAACCCAAAGCAAAAGGAGAGAAGGTTGATTTTATGACTTGTTTCCTACGTGAAGCTTTTGCATCACTCATTATCATCTTTCCATGTCCCATTGGCTAATTCTAACAAAATGTGACTCATCTCAGAGTGAACAAGGTCTTACAAGCTTTGTGAAATAGGATGACTAAATACCGAGAGGGGCTGGGGTTAGCGCTCCCTGTTTTGGGCAAGACAAACAGAACTCAGCCTCTCTTCTTCCCGGCAGTGGCAGGCTGGTCAGGCAGCAAATGCCCACGACACCCCATCAGAGGTCTGGACCAGCTGCAGCTTGCGCTGCTTTACCCCATGTGCCGAACTACGTGAACGTTGGTAGAAGATATGGAAGGGAAGTAAAGGCCGAACAGTTTACTATGGTGGGGATATGTAAGGATCAGAGGTCACAAAGCATAATAAAACACCCTTCATTTGTTTTGCAGGAAGTCTCCCTGCTACTGCAGGAATCACTGATTATGGTTTCAAAACTGAGAAACGAATTTGAAAGTACTAGTCCTATGGTAGGAAAAGCCTTGGTGTGCAAGTGGTGATACCAATGACTTAAAAGACAGCTCTCTTCTCGCTGAGTTAATACTGAATTGGTGGTGTTGCAGGATTTTATAGAATGACACCTTTCTGGCGATGTCCTTTTCCTGATGACTTTCAGAAACCTGTTTGTGGTTACTCATGGTTTTTGAATTATATTCTGCTTTTCTGTCCCAGAAAAAGAGAGACTAAAACTTTCTCTGTCTTTAGATATAGAAGCATTTTTCAACCTTCCCCAAAACTGCTGTAGTGTATTGCTGGTTCACTCCAACCATGGCTGTATTGTGTGTGTGTGTGTGTGAATTTGAAAACTCCAGAGAAGTATATAGAAGGCATTACAGGAAGGTAAAGATAGGTGAATTGCATTGAAGTCTCTACAGCTGTGTGCTACATTACTGGTGTAGATTCCTGGGGAAACATAACACATCTGTGTCTAATACTGATAGCTGTTATTCAATCTGTTAGGGAGATCAAGGAGAAATTGAGTTTATGGGAGTTTGGGGATTCCAAGCTATAAAGTCTAAAACTTTATAGCAAAATGTGTAATGTTCACTACAAAGCAATAATGTATACTAAAATTTGATGACATCCTTCCAGCAATACTCTAAGTATTTTAATATGTAATGTAGGTATCGTTAAATCCATACACAAAGAATAACTCCTAATTAAAGCAAATAATATCCAAGTTCATCCAGACATATTCTCCTTTTTCAGTACCACATATAGTGTAGTCAGAATTAAAAGATGTTTTAAAAACATTTTTATGGGACTTTTTGACACCTGCAACCCGGTCAAAACTCCTGCAAAGTCACTGTATCTCTGCTGCTGTGAGCTCGGATCACTTTGCATTGTGCATGTGTCGGATATGAAAAGCGTCCAATTTGGATTGCACGAATAGATTATGCACAGATCAGAGCCTGTCTGCACTAGCAGGTTTATGCTGCCCAGAAGTGCTGGGTTTACCCATGCAGGCAGTATACACATACATGCATGTGTATCTCATACATATATATTTGTATGTGCATATATATGCATATATGTACACGTACACATACACACATACACATATATACATATGCAACTGTGTTTCTGTCAGGAAAATCCTAGATAGAAATAGGGCAGCTCAAAATCCAGTGTGCTATCAACCAACCTAATTCTAGCTGACAACATAAGACAACTGTTTATAACAGTGGAAGCAAAATACAACAATCACAGCACTGAGGGAACGCAAAATGTGGATGCAGCTACAGAGCAACACAGAGATATCTGAAGTTGATTCACGTTAATTTTGAAATTAAGAGTGACAGGTGAGTTAGCTGTATGCAAGCTGATTGATTGGTTTTGTGGGGAAAAGCATCTGTTAGCTTGGAGGCAGCACTGTATGACTCCGGTTTCCTGCTGTGAACCTGAGTTGTTAAATCTATACAGTGCAACACTGTGCCAAGTGGATTTGCCAGCTTGCATCTATGCTTGTTCAAGAGTTTCTGCCCCAAAATTATGTGGTTCTCCATTGCAATGGGCTATGATGCTCTTGGTAGGGTGGGCAGTTAAAGACCAGGGCCCGAGCTTATCTTCTCTGAGACATTGCTCCTAGCAGTGTCAACATGTTTTCTACTGTTTTCTACTTCTGCTATAATCTCACATGCTGAGTATCTAATTACAATTTCAGTTACTGTAGTTGATGAACATGTGATGTCTGATGAAGGTTTGAATGGGGCTGGTGGTTTACTGTGCTAAGTAGTACTTGCAGTAATGGTGATTAAAGCACAGATTAGCATTACTTACCTTGTTCCATTTTGCCAACTTAGTTATCTTTGCTGCTAAGAAGGTGGTTCAAAAAGTATGCAGTAGTCCTTCCTTCACTTTTGAAAGTTTTTTAAATGATGCTGATAGTGTTTACCAAATCAGGTGTAGGAAGTTGGTCAGAACTTGTTGCAGAAACTTGAGTGGTCAGAAAGTCCCAATGGATGATCACAATGCTTCCTTTTGGTATATTCCCCCCTCTCCTTTCCAAATCTGTATGTATTTCACAAATTTTACAGAGTTAGGAATTGCTCACTGTTCAAAACTTGCTGTTAATAGTTTCTAAAGTAAATAATTTAGCCGTTAAGATTAAGTAATGTATTGCATGGTCCCTCACCTGCTTACCATTGTTGCATCTTTGCTGAGTGCTCCCTTAAGGATAGTTTTTAGAATCAAAATCTGAATTCTTAGTTTTGATTTAATTTTTTGTATTCTATACAAACAGAATACAACCCAGCCCCACCAAATTCTGTATACAGCTTAGCAACCAAAGACCAAGGCTGATTGGACTTGTTTACTAGCTAACTCTGTTTATATCTATAGGGCATCCACGTTTTTAACAGTTTATGCAAATCTGGCACAAAGTTGGCTTCCTCCAAAGGGCAATGGAACTGGGAAAGGCTGAGAGGAGGGCAGGGAGGGGATGGATTTGAAAACAGGGATCTGGCTGTCACAGCTGCAGCAGTTAGACCCTCCTGTGGATTCTGTGGCACTCTTCTATTTCATGCTGTTGTGGTCATCCAAAGCACAAAAACTGCTACATGAGCTTTGCTGCTCCATTTGTCTTTTCTGGAGGGCAGCAGAACTGACCATTTTCTATGGCTGAGGCTGGAGCTGTGCCGGTGGAAAGAGGATTTCTTGCCTGTCATAAACAGAAAGACACAAAGGAGGAATGCTTCACTGGTAGCATCTTCTCTTCTGTATGGCTGAAAATTACTTATGAAATAATGGAAGTAGAAATCTGTATGCACCCACAGAGCTCTGGGACACTAGGAATGGGTGTATATCCATGCTAAGGATGTGCAAATGCTAAGGAAGCCTGGAAACAGCTTCTTTCAATGACTAAGCTAGCTTTGCAGAGTCTTTGAGGCTTTTCTCTCAGAGCCAACTTCTCCTTATTTGATTATGAATTAAATAGTTCTCTCAAACAAAACTTATTTTGACAGCTTGTGAAAGAGCAGGAAAAGAAGTCAAAGCATTCTCTGTCGTTAATGTAAATTGGAAAGTGATTCAGAACCTGTCTATCATTTTATCTTTGAGTCTACAAACTCCATGACAGAAGACCAACAGTTCTTCCCAGTGAAGCTCTGATTCAGACTGATGGAAAATCCAGGAGTAACTGCATCTTTACTTCCACCCAACTTTTCATATCATAAATAGGACCATAAACAAGCTATACAGTCTTCTCATTAGCAAGTAAGTTCTGGTTACTTTCACCCTAGTCTTTAAAAGCTGAAATTTGCCACTCTACATTGCACTGGGGAGACCTTTCTTGTTGCTCACGGCAGAGCAGATCTGCAAATGCTCTGGATAGATTCAGCTCTTGTGGCAGCTTGAGGAAGAACTAATTTTCACTTGTCTGTTTGTTGCTCACTTTTCTTGAACAGATGATGGTCACATTTCTTTAGGGTTTTTAAACATGACAAAAGTGACAGACATAACTTGGAGATGTTTCATCTGTCATCTGTTTGGGATTGTCCCTTCTGAAATAGTCTTTCACAGAAGGCATTGGTGTATGCTTTTTCTTTTAATCTAGATTTGAATTTTCAGTGGGTCTTAGCATATGTGTATATGTGCTAACAGATACAGAATAACTAGTAGTCTGGCCGGGATCTTTGTGGACCTGGCTAATAGCATACTCTAGGTGGGGAGGTGGCCACTGGCTTCTGAAAGAGCTCTTGGGGACGGCTCTTGTTAGAGCTGAATGTGCTCTAGGAGAAATGGAGAGATGAGCGGAGAGAAGCAAATGCTAACTGTTGTTTGCATGCTGGCTGGCACTGTGAGATGGACCACCAAAGCCACTGAAACAAATACTAACAAAAGGTGCTTAAGTGAAACTTTCTCATTTTCCTGCTTTGGTAGCTGATGGTCACAGAGGTGAGACAGATTCCCAAATATGAATCTGGACAGGGAGCAGCTGGTCCAAAAGGAACGGCAGCATTTCCTGGAAGTCCAGGACTTACAAGTCTCCCTGGGGCAGTTGTGAGTTTAAATTGTTACTAATTACATGCAATCATGTCAGTCAGTTTTGCAGTCAACACGAATGGATGTGAGACTTGGGATTTAGCTTAGCATGGAAAGCCATCAGGCAGCTAAGAAATACAACTAGCATAATTTTCATTTCCTGCTTTCCGCAGGGTTATGCAGGGCTTCCAGGATGCCACGGACAGAAGGTACTGAGGGAGAGAGCTTCTCATGAGGCTTTGCTTTAAATTGAGGATTAGACACTTCTTTGATTTTTTTATTACAGTACATTCAGCACAGGACAATTAAGGTTAAAGTGGAGAGGAAATATATTTCAGAGGTAAACAGATATCGAAAACAAATTAGCAGCTAGTTGGAAACATGCCCAATTTCTAAGTGTAAATGTGTGTGGCTGTAGGAAGAAAACCACCCACAAAATACAGAAGACAATATTGAAGGTTTTTTTTCTTTAATTCTCCCTTCTTAGGGAGAAATCTTTCAGTGCTGCTGTGGTTACTTTGTGCTGTTGATGAACAACCTGTACCACAATGCGTGTGCTCTAGCACATATTCTGCGGCAAACACAGTGCTCCCTGAAGCATGGAAAACCTGGGTGTGCTCACTGCCTCTGCTCTTAATGGTGTCTGGCAAAGAGCAGGTCAGTGCTGTTGGCTGGGTCTGAGGTCCTGCAGAGCTCCTACACCCACCATTAGTCATGCCCACCTCCGTTAGGGTGTTAAATGCCTCTGTGGAGCAGAAATGGTACAGATACACCAGAGCTGTAGTTTGTTCCTGGCTTTTTTATCCTCCCCCCAGTCGAGGGGAAACCTTCAGGCTCCCCTCACTCCTGGACAGATATATGTAGGAATCAAGCAGAACCTGGCTGTAAATCAGTGGAAAACTGTTATTATTTGCCTTATGATGATGAGAAGTGAAACAGAGGTTCAGAGAGCTCCAGTTCTTTGCACATTCAAAATGTCTGTGTTTTTTTTTTCCTCCAGAAAACCTGGTAATTGCATGAGTACCATGCTGTCTGCACTGACCACCTGTGCCATGCTGTCAGTATGCACACACGTGCAGGCAGCAGGCTGCTGGGATTCTTGTCAGTGCACTAAGGGAAGGCTCAAGGTAAGTTGAAAACTGCAGTCAAAAGAGTTGTGGAGAGGATTATTTTCCTTGAATTGGTGACATAGACATGCCTGTAACACCCTCATTTAGGGTGTAAATCTTTTGCCTGAGGCTGAATGATACCTCTTGGTTTTGAATAATACAATCCTGAATATGTAATTCAATTTGTAGTCCTCTAATACCCATCCTCGGCATCCGTTCTTTGAAAACGCCTGTTGAAATAATGCCATAGCCTAACAGTTATGGACCAGAACTCAAGAATTATTCATCTCTGCCACTCAACTATGAATTAAGAATAAATTCAGATAAGTCACGATGCATTTTGTGATTTGGTTTCCCCGTGTGTATGATAGGAATAAATATATTGAATGAAAGAGGATATATCGAATAATAGGAATAAATATATAAACATAGTACATGTTAAAATGCTATGACATTTACAAATTAAACTTGCCAATTAAGATACTTTGTTTATTAAGATGTTAAGAAAAATGTATTGTTTTCAAAAACCTTAGTGAATAAAAGCCATCAGGATCATTATCATAATAAATATCACAGAGAAGAAGCACACATCATTTGAAGTGGAAATGATTGAAATAATCAAGATTTTAAAAAAAATTTAAAAATGAGCATTTATGGAGACTTTTAAATGTTTTCTGTGCAAGAAGTTTTCTTCTAGCTTTAGAGAGAATTTGGTCTTCCAGGTATATATGGTAAAAGAGACGAAAATGCTTGTAACGAAATTAAACTCAAAATATTTTTTTAACTGTTTTCGTGTTTATAATTTTTACTAACTTTTCACACTTGCTGTTTTCCTATGGTTTTTTTGTCAACACACATATTTATTATATTTTTCATCTTGCACAGCCAATATTCTGAATAAAATATCAGTGATCCTCCTCTACCTTCATCATTATGATGGATAATTTGCAGTGAAGATGCTAATAAACTGTAAAATATTAATTACACATACTGAAAGCTGGTATGTAAACCAGTGGGAAGTAACTGGGGTTTGAAATTAGATGCAATATCAACATTTATATTTTATTTTAAAGGGAGAAAAAGGAGTTGAAGGAACTGTAAGTAAAGAAATGTTTTTGATCCATTTGTTCCTTTCTCCCTACTCCTGTCACATTCATCTAACCTGAACTCGTGCAAAAACAATTGAATAAAGCCAGGAAGAGCTAAATAACTGTTCCAATGGTATTATGGCAAGCCATAATTTACAAAGTGCTACTAAAAGTGAGTTATTTATTTAGGAAAGGAGACAAAGGACCGCACAAGCTTGAAGGTGCCATGGACAAAGCAGAACAGGGAAGACTGGATGCCAAGGCCACCCCAGGGAGAAAGGTGCTCCTGGAGCCAGCGGTCTGCCTGGCATTGCTCCATCCATGGGACCACTTGTGGGACTTGCTGTTCTTTTTGAGTAAAATATCATAAAAGGTACCAAATAGTTATACTGAGGAGAAAATATATGAAATTGAGCTGATACAGCAGGAAATCTTTATAACAAACACATCAGAAGGATCAGAATGGGAACAAAACCATTGAAAAGTTATTCCTCAGGCCAGTGAAAATGCATTAGGGAAGATTTCTGGCTCACTGAATCTGTATCTAACTTTACAAGGAAATTAATCCAAACTGATAAGATCGCAGACATTTTCTTGTAAAATTTTTCCTTATTTGTGTAAAAGCCATGTATAAAAATAATCACACTTGAATATTTGGACTATAAATGTCATTTTAGCCTTAGCTGGATACTAGAAGAGGGCAGTACAGCCAAACATTGTTAACCAGATAATTACAGGAAATTTAGGAGGCGTTTCGGTGGGATTTTCTGATGGAACTGTTCCTACTTTATTTTCCTAATGTTTCTAAAGCTCTTTAACTACAGGGATTACCTTTCCCAGAAACTCATGTAATTAGAAGTGTGTGAAAGAATGTACTTAGAGCAAACTTCAACTTTTGCAGACAGCATGAGGAAGAAATGTGCCAGCAGCTGCCCCCTCCACAGGAACGTGCCGATGGGTTCTCCAGGACCTAGGGATACTCCTGGATATCCTGGGCAAGAGGTAAGTGTAGTGGGAGAGAAAAATATGCCCATTTCACAAATCTAAATGTAGCTGAAGCACTGAGTGACATGGAACATGCATAAGGAACAGGAAAGACTTTCTTTGGTGTAACGTTATACTTGATTTTGTTCTCACTGAACTAAAGCCGAAGTGAGTTTTCCATTTCCTTCAATAGGAACCAGGAGAATTTATTTTCCTACAGGGAAAACAAATACAGAATAGCTATGGAAGAAATTAGAAGCCTGCAAAACAAAATAAAATGCCTGAAGCGAGTACTTGAGATCATTACCATGTTAACTTTAGCCTTGAGAAACAGGCAGTGAAGTTATGGTAAAAGATTAGATAAATCCATTTAATGCTATTACAAGCTAAGCAACAATTTAATAAACTTTTTCTAAAAAACTACCCCCAAATGATATGCAACAGTTTTAAAACTTTATTTGTATCCATATTTTCAACAACTCTGGAAACAGTGTCTTATAACCAGAGTTTTCATGTCCCACTGATCTAAAAGGTCTTGAGGGACCGTAATTTACCTTTCCCTTTCTTGAGGGACCTTTGAGGGATTATAATTTCATTATATATAGTCGATTAGTATTTTCTAGTACCTACAGCAAAGAATACCCCAGAAGAGTAAATTCGAACGCAAATCTTTTATTGGAGTTGTTATGTTCATTACTGTGCTGCAGCCAAAACCTTATGATCTAAAGAAGAGGGCGGGTTTAAAAAGTTATCAGCAAAAATATCTGGGCTATTTCTTTTTGCCTTCATATATCTTCATATATGTTCTTCATATATCTTTGTTACTCTGTTGCTGATCCCTGCCGATAGTGTCATGAACTCTAAACAAGTAAGATTTATTTTCCAAATCTAGAGTTAAATACCATGGTAACGAGGTATTTTTAGTGATACTTTCCAAAGATAGATAAAATACTCCTTTTGGGAGTGGAATGAAATCATAGGAGATTGCATGCCAGGTTTGGAAAATAGGCAAAAATAACCTTGTTTCACTTTGCAAAATTTAGGTTACCACCTCATAGAGACATAACATGTTAATAACCAACTGTATTACAAGTAATTTAATAAGACTGAAAGTACCCATCTACTTTTAACTCTTCTTCCCTCCTTGCTCTGACTCCCCCTAAGAAACATTTCAGTATGTGTAGACCACAGTGCCAAACTGAAAGCACACATTATCTGTTTTCCTGCCATGCAGTTAAATGGCTGGGATTTTGTTATTGTTAGTTGGATTTTGTTGGTTTTGCCCTTCTGAACAAACATAGAATGGCTTTATTGTACGCTATTTCTTTGCTCTAAACAGTCTTTGCCTTCCTAATCCCTTCATTTTTCCTGAGCTGGTTTTAGTGTTCCCTCTCCACCTCCTGCTGCTCCTCCTGAGCTCTCTGCTTTATTCCTCCACAGGGAGATGTCTCTCCCTATATCTCCACCCCTTCCAAGCCTCACTTCTCAAATTTGACCTGTGACTCCTTCCTCTCCCAACCTCCCTACTGTCTTCACATCATCTCTGCCCAGATACAAACCAGTTACAAATCGTGCTAAGCCATAGTCATGCTGGGAGGTGAGGCAGAGCACTGCTGCCTGTGGGACTGGGGGACCTCTCCTTGACCACAGCAGAATAAACCGTGATGAGGTCCATGCCACCAGCTCTCAACTGTCACAGTTTAAGCACTATTCCTAATAAAGCAGGCATCTGTAGATGCTTTGCCCCATATTCTTACATGATCATTATCTAGAACGAACACCCTTGGCTCTCACAGGTGCAACGACCCACACTAGGAAGGTCCCTTATAAAATTCTACAGGTCTCTGAGGTTGTTCTTCAATTTTTTTTTTTTTTTTTTTTTTGCTATGCCTTCTGTGTAAAGAAAAGAGCATTTTCAACGAGTCTAATTCATAAACAAAGACAAGCTGTATCTCTATTTAGAATCAGATCACTGTTTTGTTTTTTCTACACTGAAAATTTGGACTCGTTTCCATTGTTGTTCATAATTTATTTTGTTTGATGTAACAGATTGGAATTAAACAAGGAAGAATTAATACAAACTGAAATCATGGATTTGCAGCAACATTAAGAATTTTACAGGGCAATCCTAAGTTGAAAGCAATTGATGGGTAGTATGGGGAAGAAGGATTTTATGGTGATTTTGGTGATCCTGGAAAACAAAGACTGAAAGGTGGAATATCTTTGAAAGACATTTTTTTAAATATTGTCTTTTGCTCAGTGAATTTCAAGTTCAAAGTTTATGAATAATGAACTGTTTTGCACTTGAATGTAAACATTAAAACGATTGTACTCATTAAATTTTAGGTGAGCATGGTGAAAATGGTGATAAATAGGCCAGACGTTCTGGATTAATTGGCTTTGAAGGTAACCAAGGCCCAAGAGGTAAGTTTTGTTCTTGAAATTTTGATGGTTAGGGAATAAACAGACTTGTACAATAAGAAATTTTGTTTGCTTTGCAAAATGATGTCTAAGCCGATACATGTAAAAATAACATCAGAATACATACATATATATATACTAAGAAGAGCCTTGTATGATGGTCTGTTACCAAAGCCACAAGATATATTCAGTTTACAGTGAAACCAGAGTTTTCCCAGCTCCACCTTGAACACAGCCCTTTTTTTCTCACGCATTTTTTGGTCAAAATGTTTTGTCTCCTTTCCACCCTTTTTTGCAGGAAAGATGCTTTTTTTTCAGCAAAGCCTGGTTCCTTAAAAAACCCCCAGAGATCTTTTGTTCCCAGTTAAGCCCTAGCACAGGACTGCCATTAAGAGTAAAAAATGTGAAAATACCACGCTAAGTGTGTTTACCTTGGTGTTCTTTGTTCTGAGCTTCCTATATTGTCCTTTGTATTTATTTCCTCCTGGGATACCATGGAGGAATCAACAGCAAAATTGAATACTTGAGTGACTGTTTCCACTATTTATTTCATGAAACCCTACAACAGAGATCTTCTTTCTTGCTTGTAGTGTTTATTTTCATGGGACTGTATCACTTACACCGCTTGCCATGCTGTATGCATGGCCCAGAGAGCACTCCAAGAGACAGCTCTGCAACAGGCATACACTAGAGTCCACAGCAATTTCATCTCACAAGGCTGGTTGCATTTGTTTGCTGGATCATATATTTCCTATAAGAACATATTTTCTCTCTGATGCTTTCCAGTAACAGCAAAATAAACAGCTTGTGCACTGGGCTGGAGCATTTTAAATGAGTATGCATATATGAAGAGTTAATTCCACTGCTTATGCAGTGCCGTTTTTGTATCCTCGCATCCTCAAAGAAAGTGGTTTAGTGTTTTCGGCTCTGTTATTTTTCAGTTCTCCATAGCAGCTGTGAGCTGCTAGCTCCTCCTGCAAGTCCTTGGAAAGGTCATGTCTGCAAAGCTGTTCACAGGACCCTGACCCCAGAGGCTCCTCCTGGGGGTGGGTAGCTGGGAGAGGAACACAGTATGTATTGAGGCAGGGAGGGAGGTATTTTGGGGAAGCATTATAGTCTACAACATGGGACTGGAAAGCAGAAAATCTGTTAACATTCCTGATTGTCATGTATCAGATACAATCCAGAAAATCATGGCTTTAGGTAAGTTATTACCAATTCTTGGCTTCCCTTTCTTTATCTATAAGATGAAGTTTATATGATATGTTCCTGTGGATCTTCACAGGAGGTAGAAAATAAAAGTGCAGAATGGTTGCTTTCCCCCAGCTCTTCCATAAAGTAACCTTTTTACTCTCAGTTACAGCTGTAAGGAAAGTACTTACGTACAGGGGAATATGTACATATTCAATGTAATGTTCTTGTATCTCCAGAAGGACCAATCTATCTCTGTCTCCACTTTGTATTCCTAGGTGGGAGTCCGTTCATATTTGAATTGTCAATTTCTGACTCTCCCTCTTTCTTTTCCTTACTCTTTATCACATAGAGAATATCAAAGCTGCTCTTCCTGTTGGTCTTTGAAACCCTGCACAGCCCAACTGCTGTGATCCTGGTGTGGAACAAACCTGCAAACGCAAAAGAAAAGGTCATTCCTTGGTTGCAAAGCGCACCAAACTTCCTCCACTCTCCCCAACATCTCCTGCTACGTAGCAGCAGAACAAGACACAGCTCACGCTTGTTAATGTAACAAACACGAGTGTATGAGATCTGGAGAAAAAGGACCATGGGGTTCAGGAAGGGTTAAGTTCATACAGCCGAGAGGCTACTTCATTCACTGTTTTGGCTGCCAGACCTGTTGCTGTCGAAATGATAGCTGAGATACTACATTTTTCAGATTTATCTTCCAGCTTGAGTTAAGGTTTTCCCTGATGAACCATAAACTTGAAGCTACTGGACAAAGGGAAATGGGAGTTTAATCCTTTTAGCCGCTAGCAGACATCTCTCTGTTCTGGTGTTATTAGCATCCCTCTCTGCAGCGAGACTATCAAGGGAGAGAGGAAGCTGGGAATAACAACCATTCCCAACTTTCTCCTTGGGGATGCAAGACAAACTGGAGAGACATGTCTGTAAGTGCCATGAGACTGAATTATGAGCATTAAGAGCAAACGGGGAGGAAGGATCAGCTGGTTCAGGAAGGTACAGGAGGGGATGGGCTGTTGGTGAGCGCAGGTGTTTTAAAGCTGCTTTAACAAGGCAGGTGAGGATAGTTCAGAGTTTTTTCAAAGTTATCTATTTTGGAGATTTGTATTTCTGGGTTAAGCAGAAGTCAGAGAAGCAACTAATTCGCTGTGTGTGCTAGCGCTGCCCAGGACTGAATGACGTTTATTCCAGGAACAGTGTATTTCATGATCTTAACCTCACCTCAGCAGTGCTGCAGGAGCAATTCCTTCCACTTTGGAGGTAAAAGTTACAAATGAGTCAAACTGACTGATGTGATGGTTGGCTGAAGAAAGTAAGATGAAAAATTATTTGTTAACATAGATGTACAACACACCTTGAAGGTGTGCAGTATAACCATGGTCTTCTGCAAAACTAACACAACCTGTTCAACTGACTGATGGTAAACAGCCAGTGAAAATCAAGTTTCATTAAGCGATTCAGCTTTTGTGGGAATATATATGTACAGAAACAAAATTAATGATATGTAGTGTGATCAGAGCTTTATCAATGATTTCTCCTAAAAGGCCTGTCCTCTATTATTCATTTGGGAGAATGGGAGTGAGAGTGATGTGCATTTATACTTTAGTTTAATAAAGTCTTAACATCTCAGTTTTCCCCATCTCAGTGAAGAATAGCTCAGCCCATAGATGGGCCTCTGTCTCTGCTCTCTGAGTGTGTAATGGGTGGATATTTGAGAGATCTGTAATAAGCTTCCTTGTGAGTCCTAGTCCTGCAAACACTAAATTGTTCACACAACTGTTATGGCTAGTCACACATAAAGATTTGCTGAGCTAGGTGATGATTTCAGAGCCCGAGCTTGTTCAGAGTCTTCTGTAATGCCTTCCCTTTTTACATTTGGTATTTGTGGTGGAAGAGAAAGTAACGGCTAGGATTGTTCCATTGGTTTTTTTATATGAGTTTTAATATGTTTTAAGAAGCCTTTTAGACAGAAGATGAATTTAATTTCTATTTTAACCCAAAATGTCCTTCATAAGAATATTTTCCATGTTGGAAAGTCAAATTTTCCAATGTAGGAAAAGCCCAATTCAAGCCTGATTGTATTTATTATAATAGCGCTTTGCTTCTGTTAATCACTCAGAGCATAGAATAGATAATGCTGCCTCAGTAACAGCTTTTAGATCTTTTGTTGACTTCAGTATGTGGCTCTAGGTGTTCCTATTTCATGATATTTGAGCTACTGTTAGAAAAACAAATCGTTTAGTTTCTGAAGGCTTTTATCAGGCAGCTATTACTGGAGTGTCTTCTCTGTTTCTCAAAGATGAATTAGTTTTATTTGACAATACATTGTATGGGAAAGGAATATTTTCATCTCTCCTTCACAGATGTGAAACTGAGGAATAGAAGAACCATGGTGGGGAAAAAAAAAGCCACCACTACTATGGTATTAAAAAACACACCAAACCCCCTGAAATTTATGTTCCAGAGTACTTAGCTTTAGACAACCCATTCTCCCTGTTCTGCCAATCAGACCTTCAATCTGATACTCACACTGGAAAGCTCAGGCTTGGTAGCTGCTCACTGAGACCCTGGTATTAGCTACCTGCTCAGAATCACACAAAGACATGTTTTCTAGGACATCTTTTAAAATAAACCCTAAGGGGAGTTTTCATACGAGCTATCCACTGGGTGGCAGAAGTAGATCAGAAAAAAACTTAAACATAAAGAAGAGGGACATATAAATCTAGCCACCATTTAAACTATTTTGTAACAACACTATATGAATCTTCCACCTGACCTGGATGTGTTTGAAAATAACATATCTCATGAGATAATATATCGGAAAGGCTTTTTTCACTCTTTTCCCCTTTCTGCATGTAAGCAGAAGTAGACTTCTGCATGCCCACATTTCATCCCTTCTTTCTTTTTTTCTTCACCAACTACTGGACAGCATTTTCAGAGGGGAAGAGGGCCTGGGCTGCCCTGCCTTCTCATCCTTTTCTTCCCACTCCTTTTGGTGAGGATGCTGCTGCTGAAGCTGGAGGCTTTGCTGCGCCCTCCGCCCCAGCTGCTGTTCTCCCGCTCCCTCCTTGAGCAGAATTTGCTGCTTCGGAAAAATGACACAAGGATGTGTCTTAAACTTTTGCCTACTCCAGTGTTGCCATAGCTAAAAGAAACTGGTAGAACTGAGGATATGAAGATCCTTTCCCAGGGTGTGTGTTCCCAGGTGATCCAGGTCCTTGAGTTGATCATTCTTAGTACTAGCTCTCCTCTCACCTGCGTTTACAACTCAAGGCAGATTTGCCAGTTTAAGGGAGGAGTACAACCACTTGTAAAATACTGGGTGACTAGTTAAGAGACTGAGGGGGAGCTGATAATTTTAATAGTGATTGAAAACACCCAGTGTGGTTAGTACCCCACAAATTTTAGTTGAGCATGGTGAAAATGGAGGTAAAGGGGGCAGAGGTTACCAACTATAACCTTCAACTGGCTTTGAAGCCAACCAGGATCCAAGAGGTAAGTTTTCTTCTTGAAATTTTTTCTGCTAAAAATACATTTAAAACACAGTCTATATGATTCCTTCTGTATGTGTAATTCTGTCAGAAGCAGATCAGCCTAAGTTAAGATTGTGATCCAGTATAATTCCCTATATTGTGCGCATCCTGTTGCAACAACTGAACATCATTCCTCTTTGGAAAATAATTTGGAATAAATAATCTGTACACTGTAAAGCACCAAAATCCTAAAACTGACCCAAGAGATCCTGAGGGTTTAAAAGAATTTACTATTTTGGTTTACCGCTTTTTTTTTTTTTTTTTTTTTTTTTTTTAAAAATGCCTTCTCTACCATATGTGTGAGAAAGAAATGTAACTAGCGTTGTCACTGCTTAGGATTTTTTTACAGAGGATTTGGCCTTGTTGCCACAATTTGTCCCTTACCTCTGCCTGTTCCTCTGCCCTCCAAACAGCCCTGCTTCAAAGCTCCCCCTATTTTCCTTTCTGTACTCTTTCTGGTGCTCCTGATTTCTTCCACTGCCTGGGCAGGGGAAAGATGCAGTAACTAGTATGGTTAGTCCCTACGAATATTTTTGTCCTATTAAACTCAATGTCCAAGAACGTCTTTATTATGTGTTTTATTATTCTGAGCCTGTGAGGACTGTGGCGCTTTGAAAGTACTGCCTAGCAGGTGGGCAGAGCATGTGGTGGAATGGGTTGAGCTCAGCATCTGGAGGATTATGTCTAAATGTGTATAGGGTGATTGATCTGGAATGCTTTTAATTTACGAGGGTAGTTCCCAATAGCGTATTTCTAGCATTCTTTCTCTAGAGGAAAATGAATGCCAAGTTGTAATAACTAAAATGAGGTCAGCTATATCAGGCCCAAGCTATTCGACAGCACACTTTGAAATCTCTGCAATGAATTGGATGAAAGAAACAAACTGTTGAATCTTGTTCTGGCATGACTCTTACTCCCTTTTTTTAACTGATTGATTGCTTATAGCAGTATTATTCCACTTTGAACGCCACTGCTAGATGTACACAGCACTATGAGAGTTTATGTGGTTTTTTTCTGACCCATATGGTATAGATTTTTAGACAAAACTGCTTATAGCTGTATTTTATCTAATCTTTAGATATGATACCACTGAATACGCATGGTGGAATACACAAAAATCTGTATTCTATATGAATCTTATACACAACTTGTTTTATCCATATTTGAAGACCAGTAATCATTGGTAAATAAAAGTAAGCACTCTGCAAACAGATGCGGTATGTGCAAATAGTGTACTTGTTTTGTTTTTTTTAAGCTGAACAGTAGTAATCCTGGTACAAACAGGCAAGAGCAGTGGGGGGAAAAAAGGTTGTTTTCCAATTGTTGGTATATTTTTATGCCAGGTGTAAAATAAGAAAGGTAGTTTGCTGGGCACACTCACTGAGGACTTGTACATTAATCAAGTCCAAATTTACCGGCAGGAGTAACTTCTCGCGGCCAGTCTGGAAGTTGTGGCACAACAAGACCACAGCACTGTTCAAAAGAAACAAAACCTCAAAATATTCATACCTATCTTACTAGATTTATTGACTAGTTTTAGATATAACTTTAATATTTTATGTTGATACATAGGTTCATTTATCAGGTCACCATATTTCTTGGATTTCACTTAGAAAATGCCCAGTTTTAAAATCTGAATGGAAATTGGAATATTATTAAAACTCCTTAGAAAATTAACTCCAAGCACATCTTGACAACATTTAATTTTAATGACGTGTAAAATGTTCATCACAAAATTTGCTTGAAGTAAAAGGAGCATGCCAACTTAACAGACTGAAAAATAAAGAAAAAACCCTTGAAGACACTAAGTATACAAGAAGAGAGTTCTGGTATTGTGGTTTGGATTTCTTTTTTTAAATTCTAAACATATAGCTGGGGATACTCTGGGATTGCCCTACTGTATTTAAATATCACGTGGTCAAATATGTTTATTTTTCACCCTTGCTTTCTGTAGTAAGGAAAATTAGAATTTAAGACACACTACATTCTGTTATTGGGATGGAAATGTTTTTTATTCATGGAACACACAGATTTATCTTCATTATCCCCTGTGCTATTTTTCTTTTTGTTCCCTTCACTATTTAAAGAAACAGCAGAAACTTAAGACAAAGTTTAGCCAAATTGGAATGTAATTAATTTATACAGAAACTGTAGAGTACTCATTGGCTAATGCTATTACCCCAGGAGAAGTTATGGTCTTAATGACATTGTATGATGATGACATGGGCTTTGGACGGGCAGTGGTTTACAAAACTGCTTCTAGTAACTTGAGCATATACATTTTCCAAGGAAATAGTCCGAATTTTCCAAATAAAAAATGCTGAGTGGAAGGACATGCTGGAATCGGACAAAAAAGCCGGGGTGTGGGAAATGTTAACTCACAGAGCAATTGAGTAATGCTGGTTGGTCCCTGTCCCATTCCCCACTGACCTTTCAGTAAATGAAGCCTGGGATGATTCACCCTGCAGTCCCACCTCGGCACCTCGTCTGCCCTCCCTCCCTCTGGGGCTGCTGAGAGGTTGCAATGGCAGTCACCTTCATTTGGCTCATTCATAACAGCATTTTGGTGTTTGGGGTTTTTTTTTCAGCTCCTATGCAAAACTGTCCCTTCCCTTTCCTTGGGTTAAGGCAGAATTCAGTGTACTGCGATGTAAAATTACACCTTTTCAAAAAGAAGCTCATTCTCACTCCTGTTTTTCTCTAAGGTTCATTTTAACACATTTTTCTGAAGTTTCTTCAACTGAGTTTTGACTTCTCAACTACCATCCTTTTAATTATTTGTTGCCAGTTTACCGTGATGCATGTACTACCAAGGAAAAACAGCTCAGTGTCACACAAAACATAACCTGTCATCTTTTTCTCGTATGCCGAAGGGCAGTAACCCGTGATGATGACAAGAATATTAATATCTGTTGATCTTGAAGGAAAGTATTATTGTTGCTTCACTTCCTAAGTTTCCAGAAATCAAGTTCCCAAAGTACACAGGGATCAGATTTTATGCTAGAGGCACAATTTTATTGCACCAGTTTGTTGCTGAACCTTGTGTAAGAACAGGATGGACTCGATCATACTTCAAGCAGTAGCACTTGAAACTACTGAACTGGAAAGAAAATTCATGCCTGTTCTCTGGACTACCCAGGGTCCAGCAGACTTGAAAAGGAGTCAGAAAATCATCGAGATGTTGCAGCGAGCCATTGTGGAGCCAGGCAAGCCTTGCGGCACTGACTCAGCGTGTCATTTCAGGAGTCTGTATTTCCTCAAATGCAATTCAATTTTATGTACTCTTTCCTGTTGTTTTTTTTTTTTTCCCCCACCTTCCCCCCATGCTTTCCATGTTTTCCTGGCTCTACGTTCACATTTTAGCTCTTGAAAGAGAAGGGGGAATAACCCATTTACTTAGTGGGAATTTGTGTGTGTTAGGCAGACTGAGAGGGAAAAAATTGCCATTTCTGGAGATGCCACAAGTCTGATATCATGGAGTTGTTCCAGGTATCATCTGTGTTAAAAATACCCATTGAAGCTTAGACTCGCCTTGAGCATTTCTGATTAACTTAAACTTATAACATCCTTTGACAAAAGTCTCCATTATCTAATTTTTGTAATATAGTTATTCCCCTGTTTATTGCACTTTGACAGCTGTCTTTATGTTCATTAAATTACGTTAAGTGAATGGTTGACAAATTTTTAGGAATAGAAGTATGTAGTGTAAAATTAATTACAGTGGCTGTTTCTTGGAGCTGGCAAGAGGAGCCCAATAAAAACTGGGTGCTTAAATATGTAGTATTAGAATAATGGAATAAGAATAAAAAGCCTGTGTTTTGGTTATAAAAACTTCTACTGGAAAACAATGCAAACCTTGAATAATTCCCAGCACTATTATCTATTGTACTGGAAATCATGAGTTGTACTTTCTTTGATATAAACTTATGGATGTATATGAATTTTCAGTAGAAATTAAGTATATTATATCTTAATCTGATGGATTGTACAATATGGTGGGAGTACTTTTCACAAACTTTTGTTATACTTTAGTAATTATAAAACTTTTGTATGGAAGGCTAGAACATGAACTAGGCAGTTTACTTAAGTAGCAATGTAATGCTGCTTAACATTATTTTATCACTCGCTTACAACTTACAGATACTTGAAAAACCTGAACAAAGGCAAAAGCAGGAAAATAATACACACAGAAGAAGAGGGACCTTCTGAAAAAAAACCCAAAACAATGGAGAGGGAGGAAAGAAAGTGGAAGATGACCCTTTGTTTAAATCAAGTCATTGACAGGGAAATACATCCCCCTTCTTGAAATCCTAGCCCTAAGGAAACCTATGGCAGAGTTCTGTCACTGATTTTCAACAGGGCCAGATTTCATCCATATAAATTATTTCTCTACATCAAGAATAAATTTCTAATATTGACTAGGCTACAGCACAGATGCAGTATTTTTCAATGTCTACCTTTGTCTTTACTCCTTTGGCTTCTGTAGCTTTAATGACAGTGACACATAGGTTATGATGAGGACTTAAATGTTACTAATTCTTAATCAACATGAAAAAATGTTGCTCTTAAAATGCAAACGGGGTTTTTTTTTACTTCATATTTGCAAAGGCACATAGCAAATGGAGCTATTTTATTGGTCTTAAAATTGGGAAATTGAAAAAAGATATTAAAGATGATCTGCTCTTGAAGTCAAAAGTGAATAAGATAACAGTAGTGGGCATAACATGCAATACAAAAAAATGTTAGATAAGAAGAAAAGCTTTTAACAACACTGGTAAATAAAGCTGATAAGAGATTGCCTGGGTAAAGTGGGAATTCTTTATTGCTGGACATCTTTAAGAGTAAATTAGGCAAACGCCTCGTGGAAATGATTTAGGACAGGGACTATGATTTCCTGAGGCTCTGACAGCCTCTTTTTTTCACCCCTTTTTTTTTTTTTTTTTTTTTTTTTTTTTTGTCCCTGTTTATGATTCATTGACTTCCATGCCTTCAGCTTGCCTTAAGCTATCATTTTTTAGGAATTAATAGTAACAGTTGATTTTTTAATTGACTTTCACTAACCATTTTATTAATTAGCATAAATTTATTTTTCAAACTGATTTTTTTCTGAAACCTTTAGGAATCTACATAGTCTGCCATCTGGCACATGCAGCCACGGTCATCTGCCCAGTCAGGTTCAGCATTTGATAATAGGTTTAGCCTGTAGTTGGACTGAGACCGATGTGATCTAGCTTGAAATTCTTTGAATGTTTCCATTTGTTTTGTGGACTTTTCTTTAGAGGAGCCAGAGTACAGCTGCTCAGGTAGCACATCTGACTCGGTCAGCTGAAAGCCTTCTCCAGTGCTGCTGAAAAGCCACTTTACAAAGTAACTGTCGTTCTTAGAAGTCATCCCAAGTTAGGGATGAAGATGCTCTCACTAGGTCTGTAGCTGAATCTAAATAAGTAACCACTTTTCACTTTCCAGCACTGTGGTGTTATTTGAATGCATGTTTAGGCTGCTTGTGAATTCACAAACATCCTTGGACTCACTCCAGAGTCTGTGTTGTATGTACCTGTGAGTTCTGTATCCAGCAAGTAAATTTATGACAAAAACGGAGGATCTCCACAGTAATCAAATAAATGAACCTTTGTGGTTCTCTAATTTTTGGCCTTCGACAGTTTTTGTTCTGTGCCTGTTGAACTTGACCTTTGTTTTATTTTTTTTGAAGTACAAACTTAACAGAAAACTTTGACTTATCACAGGTCTATGGCAAGTAGTTGGGATGATTCAGGCACAGCATAATTTAGAAGTCCCTCCCTCTTCAGGATTAATCTTTTGACTATTTCTCAGTACAGAAGAGTAGCTTGTATTTTCTGCTCTGTAAAAATTTTGTACAAAGCTTCTGTGGAAGTCACTGTGCCCTCCTCACATATGTACTTTCCACTATTTTACACTCCATGTTTTTGGACACACAGCTCCAGCCCACCATCACTGACTTTTTGTCCCAGGAAAATTGTGTGATCCTTTGTAAATGAGCATTATTTCTTAAAATTTAAACCCTGGCTCTTAAAAAGTTTTGGAGTACTTTCCACTTCTACCAGATGTTCCACTCATGTTTTATGGGAACAGATGAAGTCATTTAAGGATGTGAGGATGTTTTTTGATCCTCAGAACTTGGGTTATATTCTTCACAATCATCTGAAATGTCCCTGGTGCATTCAAGAGTCTAAAAGGAATTCTGCACCACTGAAGTAATCCATAGGTTATCATAACAGCTGTTTTTATTCCCCGCCTCCATTTCTGAATGGTAATTCAACTTGAAGATTATCCACGTATTGGATGAGTTAAAACTGTGAGTATATTCTGCTCCTTACCTTTTTTCCAAAGTGTCTCTTGTATAGTAAGGGGGATGATCTTGGCCTTTCTGTAAATGAAGACTTTTGTAAACAGAAATCTTTACGTCCTTTCATGCCTCTATCAGATGTTCGATACAATTACAAGTGTGGAAGATCATGGTGATTGTTGCTTCAAGCCATCCTCTAGCATGAAGTTAATTCCTTTTTAACTACTATGTGATATGCTAGGAAATCCAATGGGAGCGGGGCTGCTGCATCCCAGCAATATTCCATGAATTATGCTTTACTGCTGCTTCTCATCATACGTGCCCAGCCCTTCATTATACTTGGAGAACACAAGATACAAAATAAGTGCTCTATTCATTTCCTTCCACTGCTTTCTATGGACACTTCTGCTGGGTCTGTTCCTAGATTTTTTGATTCTTGTGTTGCTCCACTGTTTTTGAGTTCTGAAGCTCTGAACCACCAGCCCTCTTGTACGCTCTCCCCATGACTGGCTTTTTCTTGAGCTGCACTTAGTCATTCCTTTCCCTCGGAGCTCAATCCTTCATCTGGCTTGAATCAAAGTTCTGCAAAACAGCAGTCCCAGTTTCAAAGAGCAGTTCTTAACTTTACAGATGTACTTGCATGATGATTTATTATCTTTCTAACTCTATTATGAGCCCTTGCTCATAATAAGAGTAATGAGAGAATGTCACCCTTCATGCAAGGCCATTGCTTCGGGAGATCACACTTCTTCCTACTGACATTGAGCACCCAAATATTATCCAGAAACCACCTTATTCCTTTTGGGTTTACCATGGCTTGGATCAAATCCCTTACCAAAACACCTTGATTAGAAATGTTAATACTATAACAGCACGAAACAATTTGCTGTGAAAGAAAGCACACAAAGTAAGGTGCGCTTCTCTTGTCTGCAGTGGCAGAGGATTAATATTAAGCACAATTTCTTCATCCCAACCACCTGAGCACTGCTTCTTTTGTGCAGGTCAGTAACCAGTTCAACAGCTCTGTCACTTCCGAGCCATGGATGTCTGTAGAGAAGCACTACAGGAAACCCAGAAGCTCTGAGATTGCCCAGGTCCTTCCAAAAACTCCTGCCAGTCCTCCAGTAACACCAGATTTTCTTCTCCTGTAAGATGGCACTCCTCAGCATAAGCTGTTCTACCATCTGATGCCTCTAAAGTCTACTGCACCTGTAAATACCATGTGGCTTGGAGCCAGCTAAGAAACAGATTTTCTCACTCATCTGGCCAGTGACATTTTTGTGAGATTTCTGCACCTTGAAGGCCGTCATTATTTTCCGATTACATTGACACTCACTCATGTTTTGCCTCTGGATAAAAAAATCGCTTCCATGAAGTTTCCATGACAGTTTCTGCTCATTGCTTGCAACTCTTTATCATGGTTATATGCACTGTGTTCTCTTTCTTCATCAGGAGCCATTTACAAAACGACTTTTCACTCAGCTTCAGAGTCCATCTCTTGAGCAGACTGTTACAGGAATTGCCCAATCAACCAGCTGCCTTCCTGTGCATCCTATCTTCTGCTTGCGGTAACAATGGCAAGCTAGGCAATTATTAAAGCTACAGCCTTTCTGCATTGAGAACAGTCTATAAATTAAGATTAAAAAGGACTAATATTTAAACACACTCTTTATATACAGTACTTTCTAAATGCTGCTTATTGCTTCAGTTCTTCTTGAATGTGCTAGATCAGAAATCCTAGGCTTACCTGACTTACCTGTTTGGGGTTTTTCTGTGCAGAACCCCCCAGCCGTAACTGTTGTGAGTGGCAGGGCAGCATTTTGAGGCAGGACTGAACTTTCTTGTTGCTCCCCTTATATCCAAAGCAACAACAGTGAAACCACTGCTAAAATGAAGTACTTCTCAGTGGAGGTGCTTCCCAGAATTATTCTTACATAATTTACAAGGTCAAAATCAGATTTTGGGACCTGCATGTTATCGAGCTGCTGTAAATTAACGATCACATCACAGAAAAAATCTTGGGTATTAGCCAGTGCAAATATATTGGAAACAGTTTTTGCCTACAGCACATCCAAATTCAGTCCTGAGCTTCAGCTGGTCAATATGGACTATATTAATTCACAAGAGAAGAAAATGGCTCATGGTACGGTTTACAAGATGCCCGAGTTACAGGACAGCTGTTGAATCTGGAAGTTCCCCACCCCATGCACTAGAGTATTGGAGTCTGCTACATGCAGCCTTCTATCTGTGATAAATCCTGCTTTTGCTCTTTTCTTCTTTTTTTTTCTCATGGCAAATCAGAGTGATTTTATCTGGGAGAACTTTCTGTATGACCTGACTACACAAAAACAATATATGTGGGACCAGGTTCTGTATCCTGAGTCATGCTGAGTGTGGTACTCTGAAAAGGTCTAAAGGTGTAGATGAGCCTACTGAATTAATATAACACTACACAGTGAAAAGAGGAGAGGCTAGCGCTTATTTACTTTTTTTGTGTGAATAGAAATCTGTAAGATTCCTGTAAAACCTTGCAAGTCCAAGGACTTAATTTTTTTCCAAGTTCAAAAGTTTCTGTGTATTTTAAATACTCTTGCCTTCTGTGTTAACAACTATAGTTACTGAAAATCAAATGTACTACCCCATTTTTGAAAGATCTATTTCATCCATTGGGCTATTCATGTTATGTAAGTTCATTCCAGATTTGCATTATTAATGAAGGATAAAGACCTAGTCTAAACGTTCTTATGTGTATCTTGAAGAAGTCTCTCTCCCTTCAGTATTTATGTAAAGAGACAGGGCTCCTAAAGTGGACACCCAACTTAGGTGTTTGTATCTATTGCTCAGAGTGCCTACATTATCATCATTAAACTACGAAGAGCTATCACTTTAACTATGGAAATACAACTTTCCAAACATCAAACTTTTTTAAGCAATGGCTTAAATGACAGGGATTGTGGAAACTTCTGTTTTGCAAACCCTGGGCTCCAACTACTATTTTCCAGTTGTTTATTTCTCATGCATTAGCTCTAGTTTCTCTTTTCCCAGCCCCAGTCCCTGCTCTCATCATGATAATGCAGAATTCATTTCAGAATCTTCGCTATGCCAATATGGTAAATCAAAGTATATTTACTGCAGAAGTGATGTAAAATACAGAAACGTTGGTATGCAATAAGGTTGTCAAACCTCTGTCCCTTAAAAAACAACCTGATCTTGCAGAGATGGTTTAAAAATGTGGTGTGGTTACTGACAGCAGAATTAAGTAAGAGTCTTGCATTGCTAGTTTTCTATAGCGTAAATTCTAAGTGGTGTGATTACTACAGCTCCTATGTTTATTAGGATTTCATATATAGCTTAAAGTTGTATAGAATGCACCCTCATTAGGGTGTGAGGTGTGATCCCGGTGTCCTAAACATAGCCTAAACTCTTACTAAATATTGCCATTCACAGGCAAGCATATGTTTATCAGAAGTGTAAGTACACTTTATTTATAAGACATCTGCTGAGATGAAAAGAAGTATTGCTGTTTACCAGGACTGGGATTAGTCCCATGAAAATTATCTGTCATACACAGGTGTAAATTGAGCTGGTTCAGCATCAACACTTATTTCTAAGCTTACTGGTTCCTGGCTGGCTTCCTACTATTTATTGGCTGATTGAAGGGATGGCTAAAAGTAAAGAAATCATAGACACAGAATTTCACTGAAATTTCAGGCCAGCCAAACCTAAAAACTAGAAATTATGTCTGAAGCTAGCAGAAAATATTCTTAAGCTTGAATGTATAACTAATAATCAGCCCAGCCTTCTACAATACACCAAAATGTCACTATTTTACATGTGATCACTAGTAACAAATACAGAAGTTGATGTAAATCTCTCAAATTACATGACCTGAACACTGTATTACCTTGGAAATAATCTATGTATTTTTTTAACCAATATGCGGAACTGTTTATGGATTTAAAAGATGCTGTTTCATGACCAGTCTTTCGTGCCCCACCACTTCATCTGCTCCGTTTGTCCCACACCAAAGGGCATGGGAGAGGGCCCTGTGTTGCTGCTGCGAGGGAAGGGGAAGGCGAATTTGTGGCTGGTGAAATGGGTCTTGGGAGAATTGACCTTCATATGATTTCTACAATGATGAGTCATGCCACCTCCATGACTCACATCCTCAGGCCTATGCCCTGCGAACACTAATACACACACCAACATGCACACCATGTTAACTCTTTTGAGTAAAGCTACTGTTGTGCAAGTCGTTACAGAAGCAGACCTACGTAATAAAGAATTACATGTTTATTAATGCACATTTTATCTCTTCCAAAAATTTCTCTTCAGTTAAAGCAGCAAAGTTATGTTCCTGTTTCTTCTGTCCTTTAAACCTTCACTGAGGAAAAAATGGCAAAATAAAAATTTTTCATGAGCAAGGAAGAATAAGGGCTGCAGAATGTGATTCCTATTTTGGGAGGAGGAAAACAGACATAGAAGAGTAGGTTTTGAAAGGTGCTTTTCTTAATCCCAGTCAGTAGAGTTTGAATCTTCAATATATTTAGGTAATATGGATTTAGCTCAGTGTAACTCCTGAGAGTTTCCACAAGGAAACAGTTTTCTGTCTACATAGACTTGGCTGATGTAACTTGTTTGTAGAACAACCAGAAACTTCATTTGAAACCACAGAATCCTGAGACAAAGAAAGACATCGAGAGCTTTCACAGTGTGGGAGGCGGATGACACAATTTCTGATTGCCTGAAACAAGACGGGAATGTAGCAGAGACCTCAAAATGACTAATTTGGACACAATTCATGCTTAGATTTTAGTCTGCATTTTCATTTCATTTCGCTTACGCATGGCCCCACTGGGCACCATACCTTTTTTTATGCTTTACATAAGAATGTTATTTTTTTCCCCTCTTCAGACTCACCATCTAGGAAATAATATGAAATATTATTGATAAGTAATCAGCTAAAAATTCACCATTTTCATAATTTAATGGTAGAAGAGTCTTAATGGGTGAATAAATATCATAATGGGAAAACAGTGATCTACTGGGGGCTGAGTTCACATCCACTTTTGTGCATCATTTCTTCTAACATGACCAGCCTAAGGGCTAACAAGATTTACCTTCCTATCCCATTTTTTGTGTAAGTTGAACAAAAAAATTATTAGTGAAGCCTGGGTGATCACTGGTGGATTTAAGTCATACTATAGCAACTATAGCAACTGAGACCACTGCTTTATTACTGTAATTTTTCAGACTTAATTGTAGATTCTGTTAAAGGCAAAGTTTATACATGCAGCATTATAACGTTTCTAAATTGGTTCCCACAAAACAGATTTGTTAAACACATCATCATCAAAACTTGCAAATGGTTAATGTTTAAGGAGTCACAATATATTGGCCATGAATGGTGGGAAATTGTTCATGCTGTTAATATAAATATTCTCTTCATATAAACAGTGGCCCAGAGGTGCTGCACATTGAAAAATATTGATTCTATTAGATTTAAACCCTCTTAGAGCTGGCATTTGCTATTATGTTCTCTGTCCATGATATAGTTACAAGTTATTAATTTTTTTTCTTCTTGGACATTTTAGCTAGAATAGGTATTGTCTACTCTATGACAGTTCATATGCAGAATTCGTTAAACATCTCTCTTCTACAGGCTCTTCTTTTAAATAGGAAAAAAAGTATAGACAATACACATATGTGTGTGTCTTTGGGTATATATATACACCTATACATGAATGAATTCACTGACAGCAATAAAACTGCATCATTACAAACTGAGATATACATTGCTTCATTGCTGAGCTGCTCAGTTTTCCAAATGCATGGGCAGAGTGAGGATGGGAAACAAGGAATTGCTATCAAAGATGTTCCTTTCAGATGGTCCCAAATAGTGCCTTTCTGGGACATGATTTAGAACGAAAAGCATCTTTTGATCCTTTGCTGTGTTTGGGTAGGCAGACAACAGCAGGGTTCATTTTTTTTCTTTCTTTCTTATTTGCACTTAACTGGAAATTGATTGCTCTTTCTGCCAGTGTGGAGATGTTTGCCTGAACTTTGTCTCTGTGTATGAACGTGCAACACACTTACTGCCTTGTTCATTCACAAAAATCTGCTGCTGTTCAGCGATCCTCAAAAGAGGCTACGTGTTAAAGCATACCGGGGTTATGTTTGAACCCAGATTTGTCTCTTGGCTGAATGAACTATGCAATCACAAGCTTGTACACAGGCATGGGTATAAGGCAAGCTGGAAAGATCTGTGGGAAGAGAAGCTGAGGTCTCTTAGTAGTGTGCACCTTGACTACAAAATAGATGAACTGGTCATGGGTACTGCTGTGCCCGCAGTACAAATAGCCCACGATGTCTTGGAAAAGCACGTTTAGCATCAAGAAGACAAGCTGGCCTCAGATCCTGAAAATGGCAGTGGCAGAGGGGGTGAGGACCTTGAGTACGAGAGCAAGGAGCCTCTGTTTGGGACTGCTGGCATCCATAACCCATACTGCTTTCTAATGTAAGTGTCTGTTATGTCTGGGAGAACACGTATATTATTCACAGGGAACTAATGAAGCCGCATTCCCCTCCCTACCTGCCAGCCTCAGACCCATGTTAGCCAGGCATCCAGTCTGATGAAAGCTGCCACTTCCATGTTATTTAATTAATGTTTTTCTCCATATGCATTCCTTCACAGGAGGACAGGGCCCATGTGGCACAACTCTGAGCTTACTCCAGGACCTTCATGGATGTGTAGGGGGAGACATCACCTAGGTACAATCTGTGAATAAAGAACAATTAGGGAATGACCCCAGAGGTCTTAAATACTGCTTTGCCTGTGCCAGGCTTGCCATACTTCTCTCAAGTGTGGGGGTTCTTGAAGTTTGTGTGAAGGCAGTGAAGGACAGCAGCTCCTGGCTTTGGTAACACCTCTGCACATATGAAAGTCATGTGCTCACTGGTTGGTGATCCAATCCCCAAAGGCAAAGTGTGCCCACCAGCCTGTCTCCTGGACGCAGTGACTGAGGCTAGGGCTTGCAAAAGTCATCCTGTCCCTTCACCTGGAAAAAGAAGTGTGGGAAGATGGGCAGGAATTTATTCAAGGTGTCCATCTGGGCATTGCCTTTGCAGCTGCAGGATTAGATCTATTCCTCCATCACAACACCTTGCAGCATGTGTTGTCCAAACGGGCGAGGGGGGAGGGAGGCATTTGTGCAGTAAGTGCCAATAGTTTTGCATGGACAGAAACAGGGCTTCTGCACCTGAGCTCAGGTACGGGAAGTGGTACCGCGGGCGCGGATGAAAGGGTCGTGTGGTGATTACTGGGGGTTTGTGGGACTGCGTCACTTCAGAAAGTGTGAAACCACGTGTGCAACAGGAGCGCTGAGGTGTATGGCCAAATAATACCTAATCTTGCTGTAAGCTCCCCGAACTAAGTGCTTCTGAAACGAAAGGCGCATCATCACCAAGTTACTTCAAACTATCGGTCTGCCCCTCTTGAATCAAACAACTTGCTAATCCCAGCTGCAGCCCGGGGTCGGGATGCTCTTCCAGACCGGGGAAAGCCTGTCCGACCCCTTACCGGGGACCGGGTGGGATGGCGGGCGGCGCGCCTTTTGGGGGGCAGGGGAAGCGCAGGAGGGGAGCAGCGAAGCGGC
>NW_009202075.1:0-1554 GCF_000690835.1 Fulmarus glacialis | reverse complement strand
GTGTTACAGGAGGAAATTTCACTTCCTTAGGTTTCATTTCATTTTCTCTTGCTCAGCCATTTACGATGGAATGCATGTATTCTAGCTTTCTGAGCATTGTTTCATACTAATAATCAGGAAAAAGGCAGGTCCCGAAATATTTCTGTATAAAGTTGCCAAAGGCAAATTGCTGTACAGAGTGATGTATTTTGATGAAGGTATAGTTTTGGAGAAGATGCTATAATTCAACAGTTTTTTCTCCTTGTTGAATTTGAAGAATCAAAAATTAACTGCATAAATCAAGAATCATAAAGCAAGAATTCAACAATATCTCTATTCCTCAGTGAACACCAACACTACACAGACTATTTTTACTTTAGCGGAAAACCACACCTGCAGCAAGGGGATATGTTTACCATTACCTCTCCAGGGATACAATTTTTTAAAGCTTTGTAAATTGCTAGACAGTAATTAGCTGATCACAAACTAGACTGGACCGCTGTATTTTTTGAACTCAGGATCTTCTATAAGGCTTTTGGTTTGGTGGAAGAGAGAAGGAGAAGATGAAGATGGCAGCAAGATTCAGAAGTGTGCAAAGATTATGAGGTCTCTAGTTGCAGTGATAATAGGGCATCTAACTGTATATTATTTTGACAGTGGGAGCGTACTGGTAGCAATGACAAAATGTCAAGATGTCCTCGACTGACACCGCACACTTGGGCATTTCTAAGATGTGTTGCATCTTACCCTAAATTATGTATCTGGAGTATGTTAGCTGAATCATGCTGTGTATCACAGAGACATAAAGGTTGCTAGGATAAATCACACATATGCTCAGGAAATGAGGGGATGAAATGAGGGTGGTGAAACACTGGAACAGGTTGCCCAGAGAGGTGGTAGATGGTCCATCCCTGGAAACATTCAAGGTCAGTGTGGACGGGTCTCTGAGCAACCTGATCTAGTTGAAGATGTCCCTGCCCATGGCAGGGGGGTTACTCCGTGACCTTTAAAGGTCCCTTCCAACCCAAACTATTCTATGATTGTATGATTCTATGAAAGCTTGGGAACATAGAAAGAAGTTTCTGTCTCTGTTCTGCCCAAGCCACACTCCACTTCTTACAGCTTCATGCATGCAAGAATTAGGGATCTGCTGTATTTCCCAAATACTTAGAGAAGAATTCAAGGAAGGAGAGGACAGTTGTAATGTAATTTCTGTAACACTAAACATCAGAGGGTGTAAAGTGTCAAGGAAGAAAAATATACACTGCTCTCTGGGAAGCAGAACTGAGTGGGGGCTGTAACAAATCATACTCACCTTCTGTTGCCATTAACTTCCAGCAAGAACTTTGTCTTCAGACCAGTTTAGCCATTCATCAATCTCAGATCTATGCCCTGGAGCCTAAAATAAGGCGTGAAGTACCTTTGGTCTTACTCTATGAATTGCCCTTCCAGACAACATAGTCTAGCACTCAGATGACAGAAAGCAGTTCAGTTATATCTTGCTTACAGGCAGTTTGCTGTTCTTACTAAAGATCAAAATTCACTACAAAATCTATTTCATCAGCTGAGACTCAC
>NW_009202074.1:50876-63715 GCF_000690835.1 Fulmarus glacialis | reverse complement strand
TTAATGATTCTATGATTCTATGATATTTGGTGCTGGCGATGCGTGGCAGCAATGCAGCTCATGGAAACAAAAGGCCAAACCTCCTGTAGCTCGTGTAACTTACCGTGGGTGCTTTTTCCCAGGGTGGTGTGAATCTGTGCCTGTGCACGTGGCCTTTTTTCCCCACTCCATAATCTGCATTTATGTTCACTTGAGAACTCCGCTCGGCGGTGGGGACTCAAAACTGGGGATGGGACCTGCTATTGCAACACCTGGTGTTCTTTGTTGAGTTTAATGGCTCCATATGGCAGGTGTGCAGAGTTCATCTCCTCCTAAACCTGCTGTGGGGAAATTATAGGGGTCGGACACAGGTCAAACAGATTTAGCTCAGGGAAAACAGTTGATTTTTGTTGCTTTCACCAGAGAGCGAGTGAAGGTCAAATGTTTTTTCTTTTCGGTCTCTTAAAATAATTCAAAAAGCAGTTTCTATTTTCTTAAATGAAAAAAAAAAAAAACACCAACTACAGAAAGGTAATTAACTTTTATTTGTTGAAAGCTGACTACCCTCACAACTAGCATTATGCAGAGATATGCTTCCCCACTTGCAAGAAGATGGATGTACTCTAAGTTGATATATTTAGATAAAACATAAAATATTTCCATCGGGACTTGGAGAAATAGGAGGAGCAGGTAGGTAATATATTGCAGAGACATCTTAAAGCACTTCAGAGCCCCAAACTCATCCATGACAGATGCAGGGATAATCTCTCCTGCTGCTCAACCGCAGGCAGCTGTGGAGCAGGATACAGCTCATGTTTATCGCAGCAGCCGGTCCCAACTGCTTAGAGCTGGCAATGAAAACCAGGAGAGCATGGGGGGAGGGTGGTTTAGTGCAGAGGAAGGCCCAGGATCTTTCACACCAGCTTGTCTGGATGGTTTTGATGGGAGAAGCTTGTCCAGTATCCCTGCCTCTTTTTTTGGGTGGGGAAAGGGCTGGTTGCTAGACGCCCGGTGCCCCAACTTGGGGAGCACCTGGGAGCAGATGGCTGAGCTAAGGACCGAGCAGGTACCGAGCACTCTCCCCGTGCGAGAGCTCGCTGGTGGAGGGGCTCCATGCGCGTGTGCGCAATAACTCATTTTACGATGGGTGATTCCCAGGAAATGAAGCGTCCGTAGCCTTTGAAGCCAGGACCAAACTGGGAAGCAGTGGGATGGGGTGGCTCTGTGACACAGAGCAGGGCTGGGGCTCCCTGATCCCTTGCTTTGCCGTGGCTCTGCACTAGCTGCTGTTTCTCTGCCTGTGGTTTCCATCTGTAAAGCAGGAGTGATGCTAGGCAGATGCATGCTTTTACTCTTTCTGTAATGGCTCTGAGCTGAGATCTCTTTACAAGACAAAATACAGCCAGGCAGTTGATTATGTTCCATTAGCTCCTCACTTTCTCTTTTTTTTTTTAAACCTCCTAGACATGATGTTTTGAAGAAGTGCTGTTATTTTGCCAGCTTGCTCTGTCTTATGCTTATCCATTCCCTCTCTCCCTACCCCTGTGGGTCCCAAATTTATGCCATTGCAATTGTAGCAGAGCGCTCTGGGTTGTAACGGAGAAAAGCGGGAGTCCATGGGCTTGCTTGGAGCAGATCCCACCAGCTGGGGAAAAACGCCATGTTGCAGTGCAAGGGCTGAGGGTGACACGACTCCCCTTGAAAAGTGTAAAATCAGAAGAGATATTCAAAGTAACCCCAGCATGAAGACCATAGAGTCGCAGGGCGAGAAAGGGGGGCGAGGAGAATTTATTGGGATATTCTCTGTGTGTACAGCACCACGCAGGACCCAGACCTGATATGTTTTGGGGTGCTTGTATGCCTCTGTACTAACGATTAAGTGTGTGTACACTCAAGATTGAGTATGAGTGTATGCTATAGGTTAAGTTTGGGTTTTCAGAGTGAAAGAGGTACATTTTATTATGACTTTTTCTGCTTTCCTGCTGCTGAGCCTTTGTTTCTAAGCCACATTTTCAATGGCAGCTTCCACTGGGAGTGGGAAATGCTTGACTAAAGAGGCAGGTTAAACGAGTTGCCATCCAACGAAGGCATCTGCCGCACAGGAGTGAAACATGTAGTTTGTCAGAGTTGCATTATTAATACTTCTCTGAAGTCCTTGAATGGATCAACTAAACAGCTGGGTTTTGCCTGTGGAAATGCTGGCCTTTGTTTTGGCAGGCAGGGTTGTACCAGGACTGAGTGAGATGTTCTGTAATGAGAGCTATTAAAAGGTCATTAGCGATGCAGAGGGGTTTTGAAGTTGGATCTCACTTTCTGGCAGCAAGCTTTGCATGAGTTTTTTTTTTTTCCCTCCACACACACGCCCCTCCCCCCTTACTGAAGCATTTTGATTGTTTTAACTTTGAGGGTGGCAAACTGAAAGATTTGGGTGAGAGAAGTGAGAGGAGACAGAGGACCTAGTCTCCATCATGCCATGTGGTCCTCCTTGCCCTGGCCAGTGACTAGAGGACACGGGGTGCGGAGTTTAGAGTGAGCTGCAAAGAAAGAGGGAGAAAGAGAGAAAACCAGTGGACGCACGCTCTGACCGTAGAGGTTGAGTGACTTAAAGGACAGCTTTTTGGCCGGGTGGCCTCTCTCTCCTACACAACTTGGAAACTCCTGCCTGTGCCTGCATCCAGCCAGCTCCTCGGTGCCTCTCTGATGTTTTCCCAAGGACTCTCTAATGGAGGTTTGAACACAGCCAGCACCTCGGCACAGAGATGCTTTGTGGTGTGGCTGCCAGAGATTTTGCAGGAACTCGGTGGCCGCAATCAGCTGGTTGCGGGGTCTTGCTTTCTTCCAGGGAAGGGCAGTTGGTGTAGGGACCTTCATTCTTGGCAGCACGTGAATAGGTTTCTTTTAATTTCAGAAAGACCATGTTTCTGCCTTGCAGCCTCAGACCAAACCTGGGCAACGAAGCCCCGAGCTCCCTACCACAACCTAAATGAAGAATTGCCTAATTTGTTCCTCTTTCATGTCAATAACTGCAAGGTTTTGTGCTCATTTGGGAGGAGGGAACGGCCCGAGTTCCTCGCACAGCAGTGTTTGAGCAAGACTTCAGCCTGGGGCAGATTGCAGGTCCCGTGCTGAGCCCTCCCATGCTCTGTAGGCAGCAAAAAAAGGCAGCTGGGAATTACCCCCAGCCTTCCCGCTGACGTGCTCCGTTGCGGGGACGCATTGCAGGGGCAAAAGCCGGGGCAGGTCACAGCTGCCTCAGACCTGCTGCTGGGGCTGGTACGGAGGAGGAAAGAGCTCCTTCCTCCGTGTCAGTGCGAAAGGCATGAGGGTGAGTTAATGCCTCCAAGCCGCAGTTCACGGCCAGGTGCTTTCTAGTTGCCATATAATTTGCACCAGCTCTTGGCATCAAATCCCTCGGGGCTGAAGTCAGCTTCGATGGCTGTAAATCGGATGCTGCCATTGCCAGGCTGCTCCCTCGGGCTAGCTTGAACCTGGACGGAAGGTGGGGGCTCCCGGGCTGGCTGCCCGCCCCTGGCCCGCTCCCAGCCCCCGGGAGGGCCGCTTATCCCGGCTTACCGAGGATGAACCAAAGCGGTGCCCATCTCCCCGTGCGCCTGTGGCTTGTGGGAAGCGAATGTCATCCTGCTCGGACTAGGCAGGTCTTGCAAAACCACGTACCGTGCTTTAACGGCAGAGGTCCACAATGTTTCTTTTCCCTCTTTGCAGGCTAAACCTTTAAGCTGCTAAACTTGCTTTGAGCAAAAACTTCTTTTGGTGGCTCTTTCCAAGGAGGAGATCAGGTGCCTGCCCGGGGTAGGCAGTTTTCTGAATCCTTATTAATGAGTTCATTTTACAATGCCTTGCTTGGGGTTTTCCTCTCCAAATGAGTGGACTTTTGGGAATCCTATATGTTCTGCAGTAAAAGTGCTGTTAATTTTCTTCCACAGCTCTGCTGGTTTTAATTGTAACCTCCCACGTTAGCTGTAACAACCCATATGTTGATTGTATATAGTATTTAATTTGCTGCTGGCCTACCTCAAGGTTAGGTTGTGGTAGAGTTTCAGTTGCTGGGAGGACTTTAAATCCAGATGAGGTGTTTTTCCTACAAGGAAAGATGTTTTTCCAAATTCAGCCATAGCTGTTGGTCTTAAAGGAGGAATTAAGCTGGAGATCTCCTTTGGCATACTCTTTATAGGACATCAGATCACAGTGGGGGTTTTTTCTAGCTTGAAAATGCATAAATAGGAGGAGATCCCGTGCTCAGCGACCAGTCTCGTACCATTTGGTGGATGCTGATTGGGCACAAGTGACCCAAAATTAAACTAAAGCAATAAAAATGCTGTGCCTCACTGTTCATCCCAGGCATGCTTGCTTTAGAAGACAGTGCTTAGAAGTCATATCTTTCGTTTCTGTGGTTTAATGATTTGGATTTTATATTTTTCTGTCTAAAATATATAAGACAATCATGATTTTGGGCAGGGTGTGACTGTGCCCCAGAAGTCACACTGGTGTTACTGGGGTAGTTGCTTGTTGCTCTCTAGAAGAGCTGGGCTTGTGAGAAATCAAGTTTTATAGCTGTGGAGATATTGCAAGTCTGTTCAACATCACATGCAGCGGCAGGAGGCAGAGAGGAGGTAGTATCACCCACAGCCAGGAGGGGAAGATTGTCATAGCATGGAAGAGATTTCTGAGTGCAGCCCCTGCTTGAAGCAGGTCCATCTAGATCCAGCCATTGAAAGGGCCACCTGGAGATGACCGCTGCTGGGTGGCCGTTTTCCTGCAGAGGCACGAGTGGCATTTCCAAAACTATTTCTTTGTGTCTGGGCTCTTATTTCTCATAAGTGCAGTCTGGTTTAGTTTAACTTGGTCTTGAGCCTTGGAAAGGAGTGTCTGGGGTTACGTCAGAGACTGCAGCTTTCTCCTTTCAAGTACAAGGAGCTAACTGATACTCGAATGGGCAAGGGGAAGGAGAGACAGGGCTGACACACTCCAGGAGGTCCCAGGGTATGGAGGGAGCTCCAAGCCTTGTCGATGTGGGAATTGCAGCTCCCAACGCAGAGTTTCATTCCCACAAAGAAGGGAAGGAGGAGAGGGGGAACATCGATAGCTGGAGGCTGATCCTAAACCGGGCGGTTGCAGCTCTCTCGGAGGCATTAAAGCGATGCAGGAAGGAGCATCCCAGGCTGTCCTGGCATGTTGTGCTGCTCTGTCTCCTCCCCAGCCCTTCATTTCAGCCGAGAGACACCCATGCCTTGCAGCGTCCTGCCTCTCCTGAGCCAAACATGTGCAAACGTGACCGTGAATCCCACCCTGGATGGTTTTTACACACACAGGCTGGTATTTCCTCCCAGATCCCTCTCCCCCTGCGCGGCCCCTTCACAAAGAACGGAGTCAGGCATCGCTTGTGACCTTGACCTCTGAACCTCTTCTCCCCTCCTCCCAAAATGTGAAGCATCTGGCAGGCATGTGCTGCCTGGCTGTTTGGTGGGGCTGGTGGAGCTGCACCGACGTTACACAGGCTGTGGCTTGTCTCCAGGCTCTCTTGCCCCACTCACCCTTTTGGGACGTGCTTGCTCTGCAGCCTCGGAGCGGTGCCTGCTCCTGGCATGGTGGCTGGTGATGGGGAGACCCTGCCTCTAAAAGTGATCCCCAAGAAGAGAAGTGGCCCATGCATCCCTCCTCCTTTCACATTGCTCAGGAGAAGTTTCCTTCAGTGAAAGGGTTTGGTGGCTGCGTTGGAAGTTATCAAGGGTTTGACCATCACAGGACAAGGAGTGATCCAGAGTGACTCCAGCCTGTGAAGAGGGAGCCAGATCTCCTCTCGGTTCCTGTGTACTCCTGGCTCCCAGCCAGGGAGCTCAATGGGAGCTCTTTTTAGGGGCCATTTCGAAGAGGAAACCAGCTAGTTCTGGTTAATCCTTTCCTGATGCCTCCAGCAGCCATGATGTTGTGTGGTCTGAGCTTCAGACCAACACAAAGATACCCAGATGTCTCAGCCCTTGGCCACGGCATGGTCCTCTCCTGCCAATGCAGGGGGGAGGGGAAAAGAGGTTTCCCCTCTTCCATGGCTGGTTCTGGGCTGTTGGGGATGATTCATCCATCCATGGAGCCAGGAGGTCCCTGAGGTGCTTCCCATGGCCAGTGCTGGCCAAGGGGCAGCTGGGAGCCCTGTGCTTTGTAGCACGGCAGCGGTGAGGCAGCGGCAGTGCTTTGGGCAGGGAGAGGTTGGATCACGATCTCAGCAATTGCTGTGAGCTGCGGGGGGGGGTCTCCCCGGGGCTGCTTCTCACCCAGAACCGCTGTCTGGATGTGCCTCTGCAGGGGAAGGCGATGCGTTTCTCTCTAGGAGGGTTCACTGTGGAGGTGAGTTCCCACATCTCGCATCCGTGGGGCCAACCTGGGCATGTGAGTGCATTTGCTACTGTCAGAGAGGAGATCTTGGGGCAGGGCAGGAGTGAGCGGAGACCGGGACGGAGACCAACCTGATTGTAGTGTTGCGGGGAAATGGAAGCTTTCATCAGGGCTGGGATGTGGTGGATGGACAACGGCTTCCTCCTGGGGGTGGAGATGGGTTGGATGGTTTTCTGGACGGGATAATAAACTCCCAAAAAAAAAAAAAAAAAAAAAGATGGAGTTTCAAAAGAGTAAATGAAAATCACCTCTGAACCTTTGCATTCAACTTTTCATGCTTGAACCATTAGCAGTCAGGTTTTCCAAGCTTTTCTCTACAGCTGTGAGGCTCAGAAGGTTAATTAAAGAGAGGGTCAGAGCTGTTAATGAGTCCAGCAGCTGAAGCATTAAGTCTTTGTCTGCGTCAGCAAGTAGCGTGCTCTACCAAAAGCAGATCCGCAGAGCAGCAGGTCCAAGGCCCCTGTGTCTGCTCTATATGGGCTCTGTGGTTTTTACCTTGGACTGGTCTTGGATTTTCAGTCCACAGGATACTCTCTGTGTTGGAGAACATTAAATGTCCTCCACAGCATTTCTTCTGGCTTGGTGTCACCAGAAAGGCGTCCGTGTGTGCAGTCCAAGACGGCGCAGCAGTGTAAGCTAAAGCACAGTAAGTGGGGATGGTTGGGGCGTTCACCCTGAAATGCCTTCCTGATCCTAATTAAAATAACTTGTGCAGTTTTTTTTTCATTTGCTATGTTTATTTTCCCCCTTCAGAAACAGTTTGCAGAAGCATGTTGTGAACACGTCTCTGCTGCAGCTCAGTAGAATATGGACTAACATTGTCCCAAGGGAGCCCTTTTCAGCCTTCCTCTCTACGGGAGATGGGAAGTGTGGAGGTCCTCACTGCACACTGCTGTCTTTAAAGAGGTGCGAGGTTGGCAGAGCTAATTTTCAAGCAACTTCTCATAATCTGCATTAAGATTTGCTCCCGGCTTGTGAATCTTAAGTGACAGAGAGGCCCCTGGGCTCCCTCCCGCGTGTGACTGTGACTCACGGTGCGGTGGCAGACGTGCTCTGGCTTGTAGGCGTGCTCTGTGCTTGTGGAGTACACGTGCAGCACACGCACGTCTCCCTGAGCACGAGAATAACTCCTTCGCTCAAAACCTGGCTGCAGCATCGTGGTGCCCTCCCTGCTGGTGCTGGCCGTGGGGACCCCCATCCCTGGGCTGAGCCTCCCCGAGCGCTCCCCCAGGCTCTCTCCACCCAGCAAGATGCGAGAAAATGAACCCTGCTCCTTTTCACAGCACGCAGTTGCCTTTTCCCTGCTTTAATCTCCCTGAATGTGTTTTTGTTTCATTTTTATATTCCTTTCAGGCTTTTACTGGAATTCCCACAGGGCCCAGGCTAAGCGGGTAGGGAATGCTGATTGGAAACAGAATAGGAGTGAAAGGAACCGAGATAAATGGCCTGATAAAACAGCCAGAGCCTGGCTGATGTGCAGAACCAGCGTGGGACTGTCCTCGCCCCTTCCTCCGTGCTCCCAGAGGGCTTGAGCCAACCAGGAACCAGCCCGCTCCTATTAACTGCTCCTCTTTATTTTTTGCTCTCTTTCTTAATACCCGTGGACAAACATTGCTGCAGAGAGCAGGGGTTAATGCAGCTCCAGCCCTGGCCCGTAAGCAGCCTGAAGAAAGCCACTCTCTTTGTTGGGGTTGGGCATGGGTTGGCACGATGAGGTCTTGGTCCATTCCTGCAGCTTTACACCCCTGCCTGTATAGGAAAGTTGACTGCCAAGAAGAAAGGGATGGGCATCAAGCTTTTCCACAGCATAAAGGGATGCCTGTTGCTCTGCTTGGATAAAGGAGTAGATTTTTCTTCTTCTCTCAAACCTGAAAGTGGGTTAAGTGTGTAGGAGAGTAGTTGTCTTTTTTTGAAGCCTGTAACATCAACAGTTGCCATATCAAAGACAGCACAAGAACTGCTTGCTCAAAGCATGGTGCAATAATCAGGAGATTACTGACATCTCTGGGGGGTGGTTGCTGTTGCGTTTGAAGCGATGCCCTGGATTTGTCGCTTTTGTAGCTTCTGCAGTCGAGCAAAGCAAAGCTTCATCTGTTGCTCCTCAAGGACCCCCACACCCCAGCCAGGGTTTCTCTTTAGCTTGATCGACAGTTTGCTGCTGAACACCATGACATGGGGCTCTCTAGACCTCGACAGGAGTCGTGTCCCCTTCCCTGTGCCCTTCCTCCATGGTTTTCTGTAGAAAAGTAATTGCCCAGTGCTGGCCAATCCCTTCTCCAGTGACAGCCCAGCTCTTGTAGGTACTGACTGCATTTCACCACGCAGCCGTAGCCGTATACAGTCTGTCTCACCGTACCTGAAGGCAGTGATGAGAGGAGGGTAGGGCAGGCTCTTGAAATGTAGGAATCAAGGATTTTACGGAGAAGAGGTATTTGAGCCTGGTTGTCCCACACCTTAAGGCGGTGTCCTGGTCCCTGGGCCACGTCAGGGAGGGAATGGCTCCATTGACTTCGTAGGTCTGTGATTTGGCCCTCTGTTTTTCAGATTTTATGGTGAATGAATATAATTATGTATTTGGGGCTTAGCTGATTCCTTAAAGTATTTGTTTTGCTGGAGGTTTGGTGGGAAAGGTACAGCAGCTCAAGCCAATTCCACTTTTTAAATTTTTTTTTTGTTTGCTTCACTTCCAAACTAGAAAAAAAGAAGGAAAGTCACTTCTTCATGTAGTCCTGCTGCTCACAGAGCACCAAAGCGTGCTGCAAAGGCTGGAAGCACTGCTGCAAGCCCAGCATAAGAGAGTGCTACAGCGATCTCTAGGACATTTAATCTGATGACTTGAAAACAAACTCACCCCAGTTAGTTTGGAGGAGCCCTGTGAGAGCTGTGCTCACAGCAATCTGCGTGTTGCTTGATGAATAAATCTAGCAGGTATTGCTGGAGTTAGAGAGGAAAGTAATGTTCTCTGCCCTTAGGAAATACAGGTGTGGAGAGCGAGAGCAACCATCCCGTGGTGTCTGCAGCACACCAGCCTCAGAGAAGTATTTGTTGTACCTTTGTAGAGTTGCTCCTTATTAGGGATATTTTTGGGAGAGCCTAGAGGAGCAGAGCCGTGCTGTGGCAGGGCGTTGTCCATGTCTAAGGAGCTCACAAGTGAGATGTGGAGAGGGTTTTTGGAAGTGTAGGAGGTTTAGGTCTGGTGGGATCCCAGTTTCTTAAATCTTCTCCTCCCTTGGGACCATGCTCTCTGCAAAGTCACTGTTGTCAGATGCTTTGGCTGCTTGTACCTGTGCTGGCCATCTGTTCTGGGGAGATCTGGGCTTCCTCAGCACATGCCTGGGAAGAAAACGTGGTGGAACCTAGGGTCAGGAAACAGGGGGTTGCCTTTCCCAAATCAGCTTTAGATGCTGGACATTGACACTGACCCTCCCTGGCCCAGGAGCTGTGCAAAGGCGTAGGGGGTTGCCTGTCCCACGGGGATGCTGTGCGGGTGCCTGAAGGTGTCCTGCCACTCTAGCTCCTCCACACAGTGCCTTGATAGATGTGCCACTGTAGATGGGTCCAGCAGACTGCCCTGACCAGCCCCGTTCCAGCAATCAACCTTTTCCCTTCCTATCTACCTTCCTCACCCAGCTCCCAGTTTTCCCTCAGAGGCTGGTCCATATTGGCTGAGACCTTGAGCTTCTCTGCTGCTGGCCCCAGGTTGCCAAGGGTGGGCATCTCTTCAGCAGCTTGCAAAGCCCAGACCCTTTGGAGGGTCACTCCCAGGAACCATGTAAACCCCCTGATGTACAATTTGTTGTGGCTATCTTACTTGCTGGCAGTAAGGTGCAAGACCAGGTGGCCAGGATTGCTTTTCACAAGCTGGGAATGTTCTAATGTCTTGGAAAGAGAAACCTTGAAACCTTCCACTAGAAGGATTTCTCCCATTGTGATCCTGGATACAGTATATGGCTTAAAAAATAATTCCTGGCAATTTTGGAGCGGTATGTGATAAATTGCTTTAGTTTAGCAAACCCTTCGTTTTCAGACTTTTTCAGCTATCTCATGGGTCTAGCTTTTCTTCTTCTTTTTAATCATTACACAGAGGTGGCAGGGCAGTAGCATAATCCACTGCTCACTTCGGTGAAGCTGGAGAGATACCAGGGTGGGTTATGGGTAAAGCTCGTACTAGAGGAGTTCTGGTGTCTTCCAACCTGTGTGTGTCTATAAAGACGGTAATTTGAGTGGTCCTCTTGACCACTCCAGACTACGTTGTACTGGAGGTGATTTGCAAGTGAGGTGCTGCATCTCTAGATGCAGCAAAGTATTTGCTACAGAGGTTATCAGACATGGTGCTGAGGCACTAAACCAGAAGATACGTCTACACAAGGGAAAAATATACTTGGGGATGTTCTTCAGGTTGGCTGCTTCAGTGAAGTTGAGGGAGGGTGGGCTTGGGGATCTGCTTTGATGGACCTCGATGGACTTGGTGGAGCCTGAAGCTGAGCTGCTAGTAGAGAGGTGTCTCTCGGTGACCTAGTGCATGTGGTGAGAAAGGGGGTGGATGGAGCAGGGCTTGTGAAACTGGGTCTGATCGGATGAATAATTTCAAATCCGGAAGTGGGAGTGAAATTCAAAACCATTAAAAAAGTTGGTTTTCCCATCTTTTGCAAAGAAAGTTTTTGGGGTTTTTTTGTTGGTTTTGTTTTGTTTTTTATTTTTTTGGAAATGTCCTGACATCTCAGGGTTTTAAAAACAAAATTTCACTTTCCGTTTCAAAACAGCTGTCTGTGTTTTAGTTAACTAAAGTTAACTTGTGCTGAATAAAAGAAAATAAGAAAGAGGTAACTCATCCACAGACAAAGATGAAACCATTTCTAGGCTGACTCAAAATGACTCATTTTCCTCCTTTTTTTTTTTTTTTACTCAAATATTGGGAAAGTTTTCTGTTTGACACCGATTTCTTTCCAGCAATTTCGTTTAACCCTGAGACCTCCCCCACATCCCAAATCCAGCATTTTCTCAGTGTCATCTGTTCAGAGAAATGGAGCATCTCTAACAAATGTGTTTTCCCTCGCTCAAAGGCAGCGGGAGGAATGAAGAGCACATTTTTTTGCAAGGCAGATATATCCCTGCTGTTAAAACAAGACTTGTCAACTCTGTGTCTGGGGCTGTCCCAAAATCTGCACTGTTATCTGAAATGGGCTGTGCAGAGGCAGCGTGCATGGGTGAGCCTGTGTGACCTCTGCCTTTCTCAGCTTTACTTGTGATGAATAATAAAGGCTTAAAAACTGGTTTTTTGGTGGGAGAAGAGAGATTTTCCACTGGGTTCTTGTGCATAAGAAACTTTGTTTTTTCTCCCTGGGAAATTCTCTAGGTTAGTAAAGAAATTGAGCTGGGAAGTGATTATTAGTGGGTAGGATGCTCCAATGCAGCCTTAGAAGTAGAAGATACAGGAGTGGGCACGAATCAGCCTTTGGGCAGGATGATTTTCACAGGGAGGAAGAGGATTTTGAACCCTGGGAAGAAAACAGGGGTGGAGATCTCCACATCCAGCAATGGGCTTTTACATAAAGGCTGACCGTGGTAGAGGTCTACCCATGCCTACGTGCTAAGCATGTCCTCCTGGGACGTCATCCATAAATGAAGTTGCAGGAGGCTTCTTCAGTCCCAGTGGAGTATCCATGCCCATCCTCACCCAAGCTCGCCTCTTGCAGAGCCTCCTCTGCCCAGGATCCGGGATCAGCCCTGGGACATGGGGGAGCCGTGGTGGATGAATGCCTGCTGAGGGAGCGTTGAGAGGGTCAGCCCCTCCTGGGGCGTGGTAAAGTGGTGCCTCCAGCACAGTTTGGGGTTTGACAGCTTCTCTCCACGTGAAGGAAATCCCGGTTGATGTTTATTTGCCTGAACCTTTGCTGCGGTTCAAGCATTATGGGCTGAACCTGACCCATGAGGCTTTGGTGAAATGAGACTTAACAAGGAGAGGACAACTTTATGCTTGGGGGGGTGTCAGGGTCCCTGGCCCCGATGCCTGGGAAAGCAGCAGCTCATGGCATCAAGCAGCTTGCCATGAAACTTGAAGGCTCACGGGCACCCAAAGATACTTTGGGTGTAAAAATACCAGTGGAGGGGGAGATGTGGGAGGTGAGTAGCTCTGCGAAACGCCAAGCATAAAGAATTGGAGGAGCATTCAGGAGTTGAGTAAAGGTTGAAACCGCAACAATTCAATAGCTTGTGCAGGAAAATTGGCAGCCGCGAGTATGGAATGAATCACAAATGTGCACATGTTTTGCCTGAGGTGAAAATCAGAGTGCTTTTTGGCTGTGAAATGTCAGCTTGTTAGTCTGGGAAACACTCAGTGTCAATTTTTTCTTTATTCTTGTGAGCTGTGTTGAAGGGAGCGTGAGGGGAAGGTCGGGGCTGCTGCTCCCGCCCTGCTCTGCCCCAGGCTGGGCTGTTGCTGGTGCATGAGG
>NW_009202074.1:12974-50861 GCF_000690835.1 Fulmarus glacialis | reverse complement strand
GCTCTGTTTCTGCAGATCCCCCGGGGTAGACGATGCACGGTAGCTAGATACAACCTCCAGAACGTTGTTCCCGATCAAATGAATTTTAACGTCAGGTCAGAGCCTGAGCACTGACCCTTGTAGCAGCATATCTAAAAGCGAAGGAAGCAGAAATAGATCCCTGCAAAGCGCTGTGCACTTCAGTTGCCTGCAGTGGAAAACTTTCCCTTTAATTAAGCGCACTGGTACTAATTTCGGTTTGGGCATTAGTCATACGCTGAGTAACAGGAGCTGGTAGAGGCACTTGCAAGGCACAATGGCAAAGCTCAGCTCAGGCAGGTCCAGCTCCCACAGCCCGGGGCTGTGGCGGGTTTGGGCTCATGGGAGCAGCATCTGTCTGTCCCCTCTCCCTCGGCATGGGACCCTTGCTACTTTGCAGGGAATGCCAGTATCTCCAAAGTGATTAATTGCAGCATGAAGTGGCTGTATTTTAGCTAAGGTAAACCACGTGCTGAGCTGTAGCCATTCTTTTCAAGGGGAAAATTGGCCTTGCTGAATGAAGGCATGGCTAGGAAACAGTCTTCCTGAGTTAGGATGGGTTTGGAGAGAGGTAAGAGGTTTGCCAGAAACTTGTGCAATAGGGAGTTTCCTGCATTAGACCCCAAGCTTTTGAGAAAAACAGACAGGAGCTGCCTTTCCCTGCCAGGAGTCGGGACTTCGAGTCTCCAACAAGCTCCTGTGAAGCATCCCCGGTCCCTTCGCTGCCAGGCGGGCGGCTGGAGGAGCCTGGCAGGCAGCAGACCGTGCCCGGGAGCCCTGGGGCCCTGGCTCTCTGCCCGCCGTGCTTGGCACAGCACAGCACGGGAGCTTGTCCCTGGAAGCCTCGTGTCCGGCCCCGTGTCCCCTGGCTTTTGCCCTCAAGCTCTCTTCCCTGAGTGCCAACTTCTCTCCAAAGCCAGGCCCACGGGACGGGCAGCGCTGGTGTGCATCCAGTTTTGTGGATGTTACTGTCATGTTTGCCCTGTGCTTTCAGGACCGTTGATTACTCTGGGGTGATGGTTTCAAGGTTTTCTCTGCAGACCGGCGTGCTGGAAACACAGCTTTAAACGTGAAAGCAGATCTCCTCCTCCTGCCCCATGAGGGGTTTCTGGCTGGGGCATGATCTACCATCATAAGCGCTGCAGCTTTGTGTTCACCACAACGAAGTTTGTTGCGAAGTCTCTGCAACCCTTGTCACCCCTGAATTTGTGAATTCGTACAAGTCAAAACAGATTTGAGTGTGAGTTTGCCAGCTCCGTGCGTGTGTACGCATGTGATGGGGCTGGAAGGGCATCAGCAGCGAGCTGCCTGGGACTGCACGGCACGAGCCACAGCAAATTCTGGGTAGGATCTTTGCCCACCCTCCAGCTCCTCTTGCAGGGATGCGATAGCAAGGTATTTCCTAGGCAAGTGAGGTGGGGGTGACCTGAGCATTATATGATTTCTCCCTGAGTGAAGTCATCAGCTCTTATCAAGCTTGGAAAATTAAGCTATCTGACTCCCTCGCCTTCCCCCAGCCAATTAGTGTTCTGGGCCACTGTGGGGAGGTTGATAAAACACATTTGTCATGAATACACTGAGACCCAGCAGAGGAAGAGGGTTGCGATTGCCAGGGCTTGATGTTAGGAGCAGAGCAGGCAGCTCTGCAAAGGACCTGCGAGCACACGAAAGGTGAAAGCTTTGGAAAGATTCTTTCTGGGTATCTCTGGCTCGTATGGAGGTGGCCCTTCTGCCTACACCTCTCTAGCTCTGCCAAAGGCTCCTGCCCCTCAGGTCTGCCAGCAGCAGAGTTTGAGAGGTGAAAATCAGCCGGGTTAGGGAAATCTCACTCTGATTTTTTTGGCTGCAGTGAAGAAAATAGCAATCAGTTTGGTCAATGCAAGGACTGAATTGTAGGGCTGCTGGGGTTAAAAGCTGCAGCATCTATTGCTTTAGCTGGGGTGTAAGAGATTCTTGCTTGGCACACGACGTCTCGAGGGAGGACGGGCACAGGAGAAGACAGGCAAGAGCTTCCAGGGCAAGCTAATTCTCTGATCCTTCCCTTCGGCTAGGATATGCACATGTACATCCTACTTATCTCAACACACATACCCTCACAGTGCCTCCCAACATTAGCTCTGCTTCATTTCTCCCCCTGTACAAAAGGAAAATCGATTTACCCATGATCATGTGGAAATGGAAATGAAAACCTGGACAACATGCTGAATCATCAGGGTGAGCCACTACGTGGGTAGATTTGCTTGAGCAGAGCAGGTTATGAAGCAGGGTCTGTTTAGATATATTGTGTTCAGTTGTCATTTTTCCTGGGGATCTCAGTCGGCAAGGACGCGTGTCCACAGCTGGGGACAGCACAAGCCCCACTCCCACATGGATGGTGTGCGGATGCTCCCCGGCACAGTCTGCGTGGGTTTAGGTTAACCTGAGACTCCTTTTTATGCCAGCTGGGCAGATTTGCTGTTGCTCCCTCCAGTTGCGACCGCTACCAGAAATGAAGCTGCGCTTGCGGGTGCCGTTGTCTGACCCGATGGGGCAGCTCCAGTGTTTGAACATAAAGTCCCCTGGGTCTGAAAACAAAGGACCTTTCACTGCTTTACTGCTGCTACTTTCCTGCAGTTTTTTGATACTTCGATTATGACTTGGAAAACAGGAGTCGCAGAGATCCTGAGCCAACGTGCGCTTTTTCGCGGTGTGACAGATGGCTGCTGGCACACGATCAGACTCTTTTTCTGGTTGCCTTTCACCAGTGACTAACATCTGGGCATATCGCCTTAGATCTGGCTTGCCTTGCACATCGCCAGTGATATCAGGTTTAAGCTTCAGTTTCTCAGCCTTGGATGACGTTACACGTACAGTTTAAAATCGCTGTTAGACTAAACCAAATGAACCAATTCATCACTAGTGGAAGGAGCAGGAGCCGGCGAGTTTGAAGGAAGGGTTTGGTTTTGGGGTGCACCAAGCTCTTATTTGCTGAAATGAAAGGAATTCCCAGGATGGGCTCCCTGGACATATTTATTTTTATTTTCTCAGGCTGTAATCTCTCCCAGATGTGTATGTCTGCAGCAGAAGATAATACTAACCCGACCGTTTCCCTTGTTACTCAAGACACTTTCAACATTGTTGAAATAATAGCTCAAGCTGAACCTCTGCCAGACTTTAAAATAACTCGTCTAAGACAATGGGAGGTTAAGCTGGAGAAACATTTGTGAAGATCAACTTGTAATGGAGAAGAAGGGGACCGAGGTATTTCAAAAGTAGATTATTTCCTATCAAATTGCTGCTTCATTCCAAAACTCTGAAATTGCATTTCCTTTTGTAAGAAATCTTTCTGCCTTACTCACCTCTACATCTTCATTTCAGTTTTGTAGCTTCTGGTGTATATTTTGCTGATCCCCCTGCCATTTGGCGAAGAAAGGGGAGTTAGGAGCTAAACCAAACCCTTCCACCTCCTTCCCTTCCTACCGCTGCTCGGAGAGCGTAGCCTGCAAAGGGGCTGCTTGTGTGCTGCCGTGCTACAGCTAGCTTTCCTACCCCCACAGCGTGTTGCTGAGATTTTTAAAATGCATCTCATTCTGCCTTAGGAGGAGTTTAAGACTTCACAAAACATCATGAAAGCTCAAAAGGGAGAGAAAGAAAGTGGTGTGTGCCCAGGGATCTCTTGGGCAGCCCAGCCAGCTGAGCAGAAGTATCCTCCAGCTCTCTCCAGGACAGGAGAGACTTGAGCTCAAGTCTCTGCCAACCGCTGCTAACACAGACGCTGCCTTTGGCTCAGCAAATCCTTACGCTGCAGGGAGCTGGGAGGAAGCAGCAGGAAAGACTTGCTCTGTTCCTGCCCTTTTCCTCACCACTCCTGCAAGCATCTGCTGTTGGGCTGGAGGGACCTCTTTGTAGTCATAGAATCATAGAATCATTAAGGTTGGAAAAGACCTCTAAGATCATCCAGTCCAACCATCAACCCAACACCACCATGCCCACTAAACCATGTCCCTAAGCGCCTCATCTACACGTCTTTTAAATACCTCCAGGGATGGTGACTCCACCACTTCCCTGGGCAGCCTGTTCCAAGGCCTGACCACTCTTTCAGTAATGAAATTTTTCCTAATGTCCAATCTGAACCTCCCTTGGCGCAACTTGAGGCCATTTCCTCTCGTCCTATCGCTGGTTACTTGGCAGAAGAGACCAACCCCCACCTCGCTACAACCTCCTTTCAGGTAGCTGTAGAGCGTGATGAGGTCTCCCCTCAGCCTCCTCTTCTCCAGGCTAAACAGCCCCAGTTCCCTCAGCCGCTCCTCATCAGACTTGTTCTCTAGACCCTTCACCAGCTTCGTTGCCCTGACCTTGAAGTCTGTCAAATCCAGACAAGCCTTGGCCATGGGAGCTTGGGGGGTGTGTGTGCACACCAACATGCCTGTGCTCTCCGTCAGCATGAGAGGATGTTGAAAATCAGGGTACAACCTCTGGCTGTGCCGTGGGCTGTCCTGCTTGGTGCTGGCCATCCCACCCAGAGGAGGTTTTCACAATCATCCCCTCATTGCTTTTCTCTGGTGGCTTTGTGCATATTTACATGTGTGTCTTCCAACCCTATAAAACAAAACAACAGAGAGGGAGGCTCTTGGAAAGCTGGTGCTGGAAACAAGCCCCTGGAGTGTGATAGTTTGCAGAATATGCTATTAATTTACTTTGACAATGGAGCAACAAAAAGAAGCTTATTTACTAGCGACAGTGAGCGCCAATGTTTTTGGGACTTGTCCCCACTCAGTGTCACACAAGTTTTACTAGTATGTTTTTTAGTTGTTCTTAAATTAATCCCACAGAATCCTCTGTATAGGCGTTGTAGAGCAATTCAAATCTGGTTTATGCTGATTCACTGTAATTCAGTAATTAAGTTTAATTGCTGCGAGGCAGACTTGAACAGATTGAAGAGTGGCTGTGCCGGGATTTGCACAGGTTTAAATGAAATCCATTTAAAAATACCCCTCTAGCTAAACCTATTAAACCCTGAATATAGATAAAACATCGGTTTCACAGTGTTTGGCTTGAGTAAAGCAAGGGTTTGAACTCAACCCAATAGCATTTGCTGTCAGTGCTCCAGGAGGGGACAGGACATGCATGCACTGAGCAAAGAAAGGAGGAACTGGGGAGAATACGTGGAGAACAGGGGATAGGAGACACACCGGGGCGGGGGGGTGTGGCCTGGGGGGTGAGGGGTGTGCAAGGCTGGGGTGAAGTTTAGCACCCCAGAGCATTTTCCTAGAGACAAGGAGCTCTGGGTTGAGGTTAACTCTCTTGGTTGCTCAGGAAGGAGATGGTTGAGGAGCTCTGTGGGATCTTTCAATGCATGTCTTGGGAATGTTAGAAGTGGCTTCTTTTTTGTTTTCTTATTAAAAAAAAAACCAAAAAAAAACCCCAACCCAAGTGAGGCCACCAAATCCTGCAGAGCAGCTAGCCGTTGTGAGCTTTTCTCCCAGCCCTTCCCAGCGCCTGCTTCAAAAGGGTCTTCAGGCTCTCGTTTCTCAGCTGTCGGGATATTGATTGCTCCATATTTGCAAAGCCTTTCCTTGTCCCCACGAGGGCAGGAAACATACTCTTTCAGTTAATGGGATGAGATTTGCACGCTGTCTCATGGCTTGGGCAGTTGGAATTTGCAGAGAGAAGACCCGATGAGGATGGTGAAGCTGAAGGCTGAAATGTCTGCCAAGCCCACTTCCCCACTCCTGTGGCCACGCTGGTTTCATCGTCCCCGATATTGGTTTAGCAAGTCTTAAACTCTTGCTCCCATGGCTCTTCTCCCGAAAGCTCTTTCGCAGGCTTTCTTCTTCTCCTGCCACTTGGCCTACTTTTTCTTGTAGCCAGCGTATCCTTATTCGGGGTCATCCTCGACTTCCAGCAGCCCTTCCTCCGCCCCAGGCTTTGTCCCCAAAAGCCCCTTCCCCATCCCGGCAGAGCCCCCCATGCTGGGCCTGTACAAAGGAGCGGCAGCACGCCTGCAGATCTGCGTAATGAGCTTGAAAAGAAGCCTGTGCTCCGATTTTCCTGTCTAAACAATGTGTACGGCTAGCTCTTTCTTCTGAAAAGGTTTCGCTTCCTTGAAATTTTCTGTCCTCTCTGTGGGTGGGTGGTTGCATTCACTCTTCCACTAATAGGTACAACGTTCACCGTGAGAAATGTGCTTTTTCTTTTTCTTCCTGCTTTGGCTCTGTCCCCTTCATCTTGCAGCCACTGGGTCAAAACCAAATTATCTCTGCTCTCCGGAGCAGGGAGGCGAAGGTTGAAATCCCGTTGCATAACCCTCTGAATGCAGGTCCGTCACTGCGAGCTGCGTGCGCTTCAGCTTAAACCTCATCTCGTGTGGCTTGTGGTGTTGCCCTTAAAAAGAAGTTATTAGGTGACAAGGGAAATGGGAACAGTAGGAAACAAATGTGGCGCAGGAGGTGACACGGATGGCTGCCGTGGACATTATTTATGTCACAAGCAATGCTAGGACAGAAAGAGAAGCAGGAAGAGCTGCTGGAGGGTTGATGTCCTGCAAACACAACACTACCAAGGTGTCCTTGACCTTGTCCACCCAATGTGCAGAGTCATCAAGCAGGTCCAAACAAATATGAAGCTGCCATCTTGGGTCCCCTTGGTCCAGAGAAGGTCAGGCGTAACCTCCAAGTCCAAGAACATCTTTCAAGAGGCAAAGGGTGGAGGAGTGTGAGCCGTCAAGAAGGGAGTGGAGGAGCATCAGTGTTTTGGGAGGGCTGTCTTGTTTTGAATGCTTGGCTATGGACCATGCCTGTGCTAATGTGGTGGTGTCAGTGGTATGAGGTGCCAGGAAACCCTTGCCCCAGTATAAAGTCCTCTTTTTCCATCACTTAATGCAGTGAGCCTTTATTATTAAATTCTAGCTGCGATGTACAAGCGTCTCTAATTCAGAGTTTGAAGTGCATGGCCTGTGATCCTAAGCAGACTCCTGGCAGGACATTTTCATAAAGCGCGCAGAAATTAGAGGGAGGAAAGACCTGTCAGGTCATATGCTCCATTCCCCAGCCAGCAAGCACCAGGGCTGTCCTCTGGGGTTATCCCCAAGGCTTGTCCAGCCCAGTTATTTCAGGTCCCAACCAGTGGTGCTGCATCCAGGGGAAGTGACTCAGTCTGACAGACCCTGTTACAGGCTCTCCCAGGGCTCCAATTATGGTTTACGTTGTTTAATATAATTTCCTTTTCCCTCATTTTCCTCCTTTGGGGAGAACGTAAAGCTGAGCATAAGCTTCACAGATGCACATAAGCCAGAGGAAAGCACGGATGGTTGCTTTTCTGTATCTGCAACCTGGGGTGTCCCCCCAAGGAACACCTTCCTCTAGGATGCAGCCCCAGGGATGGGGTGGGGTGGTGGAGGATCACTACTGTACCCTATCTGGTCCCTGAGAACACTAATGGGCCTTAATGGCTCTGACCAGCATCACCTGGGACCTCCACCCTCATCCCAGGAGCCCCATTTAAGCTCAGCCCTGTGCCTTCAGCTCTCCCCTGAGCTATGGTGTGGGGTGCTTGCCTCCAGCCCTGCCTCTGGCTTTGCCTCCTGGATGGACTATGGGCCTATACTGGATGTAGCTTGTCTCCTGGTAGGACCCCTTGTATGTTTGTGTCCTGTCCCATCTTTGTCTCTGTCTCTTGGATGGACTTTGCACCCATACTGTAGCCTTGTTTCCAGACCAGCTTCTGCCCATGTCTCGCTTTGCACTTGACTGTGCTCCGTGGGGCACCCTGGACCTGGTTCGTGGCTAACCTTGCCTGAGGCTGCCTGTGGACCCTGTTACCAGTGGTTGGCTCTGCCTGTTGTGTTCACCACCCTTGGGACTGTGCCTGTTAGCAAGGCACTGCCTGCACTGGGATCCCCCAGCTCGCCAGTCCCTGGGGAGCAGCTGGCCCTTGGTGCTCCCTGCCACCTTCTCTCTCCACTGCCCAGGCCAGGCTGGTGGGTGCCAGTACACCAGCCGTGTTCCCAACTGGCCTTGCAGGGTAACCAAAATACCTCCCTGCAAGGTTCCCTGTCTGCCTACCCTCCTCCTTGACGGATGGATTTACCTTTGGGGTTGTCCTCTGGGTCCCCAGTCTGACCAGGGCATTGTCTGTGTTTCCTGTTTTTCCTCTTGTTCCTTGAGAATTTTAACTCTGTGTGGGGTCAAAAGACTGATGAGGGCAGGAAAACCCTGTACTGAAAATATGGAGCTCATGGTCTGATGCAGGTACATTGACAAAGTCCCCAACACCAAACAGCACAGGGGCACACGCAGACCCCTCTGCCTTCGTTTCTCCTTTATCCTAGAAATGCTGGTGCTTTTTGTGTGCTTAATATTTGAGCTGGAATTTGTTTATAACCTCTCAGAGTGGTGGGGTAAAGTCTTTAATCCCTCTTTCCGTGTGTTTTTCTAAGTGACTTCATCTTGAAAAAGGGATGCGTAAGTTTTTTTGGATTTACTGTTTAACTTGTTTTACAAAGGAAACAAACAAGAAGTCATAGTTTTTTAAATAACCATCTCTTAAAGTGCACCAATGTGCTCAGGCCAAGGCAGTGGAGGTAATGACGGTGCAGGGCACACTGCTGATAATTGGAGAATGCATCTTCTCTTGCTGAGCTTTGCAAGGCTCTGCCGATTTTCTCCTCGAGCCCGAGCTTAGGATTGCTGGGACATCTGCACTAAAACACAAGGTCAGTCTGGCTGTTTCTCTCGGTACCGTTTCTGGGCTCTTGGAGGCAGAGACCTCCTGACACAACACCAAGCACCGCAGTGGGTTCAGGGGGTGTGATTCAACAGCTCCGTGCTGTATCTCTAATAGCTTTTTATAGGCGTCCTCCTTTGCACTGACTGCTGTGCTCCCCATCCTTGGAAGCATTTCTCCCAAAACATGCCTGATGCCCTGATGACTGCTGGTTAACTTCAGCTTGGGGTTAACTTCAGCTTGGGATGCCGCATTCTTGGCTCTGGCTCCACTGGCCGGTGCTTGTCCTTGCTGAGGTTGGCCCATGCACAAGTCTCCCTGGCACTGGGCTGCCTGGGAAGATTCTTGTGCTGCTTTAGGAGCCCAGAGGCAAGCTGAATTTGGCAGCAGCTGTTGAACTCCAGGAATCTCCTTTCCAGCATAGAAATAGCAAGCTTTTGGTTTGAGGTTGAATAGCAGAGATGTTGGTTTGGCATGCTGAATGTGCACTGTGGGCAGTCTTGCCTGGCTTTTCTGCAGATGGGCGAGGAAGAACCCAAGTCTAGAGCTCAATGCAAACACAGCCAGACTGTGAGCACAGCTTGGTGCGAGCCCTGCCTCTGGGGTCCTGGGCAGCATTGCCTCCCAGGTGGAGGTAGGAGCATGCTGGGGATGAAGGTTGCTCAGCAGTGGCAGAAAGAGAGTTTGTGAGCAGAGCTGCTGGCCACTGGAAGGAGATGGGGAAGCCTGGCTGTGAAGCAAGGCAGTGGGGTGAATGCCTGTGGGGATAAGGCACTTGAGTCCTAGGAAAGTAGAAAGCTCATGAGAAAACATGATTTTTTGTAAAGGAAACCTAGAATTACTGTATCAGACATAGGTTCTGTCCCATCTGTGACTGGCTGCTGCAGTGATTGCACTCACAGCATCCTCAGCATCCACCTGCCTGGGATTCATCTGCTCCCAGAAAGGCTGTGACCCTGATCTCTCATAGCTGGTGACTCAGACCCTGCAGCTGACAATTGCTTCCACAGGTAATCTGTGTCTTTGAGAAGCAGTTTGTCTGCTCCCAGAGGTTAAGGCAAAGAGAAAATAAGCCTGCTTTGAAATTTAAAGTAAATCTATGACATTCTTGTAACAACCAGAAACCCAGCAGTGTCAGGATAGGGAGTTGACACTTGGTTAAACCTGGGGAGAAGTTGCAAGCAAAAAGCTTTGGTGTTGAGGCTGGTTGAGCGCTAAATCCAGTGTCGCAAACAACCTCGCTGTGCATCAACTTCTGCCCCAGGATGAGAGAGCGGTACCATGAACCACAGCTACCGCAGCAAGACACCCTTCAAAGTGTCTGTAGTAGATCGATCCCATCTGATGCTTTGCTGGCTCGTGCAGCATGGGTTTCTGCTGCAGGCGTTTCTGAGGCCCCACTGGCTTACCCCAACGGCGCGGAAACTAGCCAGATGAGGCTAAAATAAATACGTGGAAAGCTGCTTCTGGAGAACAGGGAGAGGGAAGAAAAAGCAGCGCACGTGGAAGAGCTGCAGTCTGGAGCTGGTAAAGCAGGAGAAGGGCATCTGCCTTCCAGCTTCCCCAGCTCTGCATGAGGGCTGGTGTCTGAGAGGCACGTCATTTATTTCAACATTTCTCTCTTGGCTGAGGAGGGAGGTCAGGGAGAGGACAGTGGTGTTTGCAGTGGCTGATCTACCCGAGGTATAACTGTGCAGCCCACGGCCAGGGTTTGAATGCTGACCCTCTCTGAGGATTGAATTGACCTGTTGTCATTTGGTTGTTCTTGCTTGTCTCCAGTAGAAGTTTGGCCTTGTCCTCTGAACTGCCTGCATTGTGCGAGGGGTTGTGGGGTGCCTGCGCTTGGCTCTTGCTCTGCTGCTCCCTGTGTGCGTGCAAACATGTAGAGAGGTGTTCATAGGGATGGGAACATGACTAAACCCTTCCTGTGATGCTCAGGCTCTGATGGCTGCCATGGGAGAGTCTGCAGTGCTGCATAGCTCCTCTGTTAGAGCTGGGTTTGCTCCTGGCCCTGGGTGCACAGTGGGATCAGCCCGTCTCTCCCTTGGCTGGGGCGTGCAACGCGTGCTGGTGCTCCACGCTGCGGGCAGCCGCCCCCTCGGCTACTCCAGGTTGTGCTTCCTACCTGTCCCCTTGCCTGGGTCGTAGAGATCTCATTAATTGCACTCCTAATTCTGTTTTTCTTTTACGGCAAATTCTTCTCTTGGGGTTGGTGAGGGGTCCAGAGGTAAACACCAACCCTGGCTGTTTAAACCTGCCCCTGTGATTGCTCTCCAGCTACCTCCAGTTCCCAGCACACAGGGAGAGGAGTCTCTGCTACTTTATTTAGGAAAGCACCAAGCACATGCTTAACTTTAACCCTACATGCACATGATGGACCATGGTTTTAACTTTCAGCACATGCTCAAGTTGTGTGTTAAGGCCATACCCCGCCCAGGAAAACTTCCATGTCAGCATGTTATTTCTAGTACTAAGTCCCCAGCTGCAGCTTGCGTAGGAAGGCCCTTCACCTGGTAGGATCCACTGAATCCCCACTTGTCTACCTGTAATCACCAGCAAAGCTGATTGATGATGAGGGCTGCAGCCCCTGGAGATGGAGCATGCAGGTCTTGGCATGTCGATTGGTGTCAGCAACTGGGAAATCACCTCCCAAAACTGCTTGGGAATGAGAAGGGACAAACATCCCTGATATTTTTTCCCCTCTGACAGCTGTATTTGGTCCCAGATTAATTCCCCATGCTGTGCATGCACATCACTTGTAACAAGGATAAACTCTGCCGACTTGGCAATGTTTCAGGGTTTACAATCACTGAAGTCTCTGAGGGGCTCAGCCCTGCACCCTCCCTGCCTTAGTACCATTTTTGCAATGTTCCTGCTGTTGAAGGCTGTTGCACTCCCATGTTGCCGACCTGAGAGTTGCCTGGGAACATGTCAATGCTGTGACCGTGTGGGGAGCTGGAGAAATACCCGACGAAATCCCAAGTCACCACGGCCATGTCTTCTGCGGGACCTCATTCCCTCCCCGCCCTTCCCAGCATGGGGTTCTTTCCCTTACTAAATCTTCTGAGGAGATGGTGGCAGGACTGCTACATTTGTGTCTGAAGTGGATCAAAGCAGCCTTCTGCTCAATTGACTTGTTATTTTCCAGAGCAGCGGCTCTATACAGTGTGTATATCTCCTGTCAGGCTGCAGCATGCCCGAGGCTGTTCATCTGCCCTCAGATAAATCTCACACCTCATTGACAATGGGAATTAGAGTGAATACAGAGGCTGGATGCCTCCCAAGTGATGGCAGATGCTAGTGCAGATGCTACTGGCAGGATTCCTGTTGATAAGTCATCAAGTGGGATTGTCCAGGCCCAGTAAAGGGGCTGTGGGTCCAGAGTGATCCAGACCCCTGTGCAAGGCTGCGCCCATGGGGTGCTGTCCTGGGTCCATCCCTCGTCCCTGCCCCTTGCAGGTGGCAGGGTTATTGCCACATTGCCCAGCATTGTAAAGGGATGACAAGAAAGGAGGGACCTGGTTGTAGATATCTCGGAGGTAGAAACAGTGTGTCTGGGTTGAGCCACATGTCTGCAATTTTTTTTTTTCTAACGGAAGGGAAAAAGGAACCTTGTGGTTAAACAAATTTTTGTTCAGGTATTTCTGTAGTTGAGTGACTCTTTAGTTAAAGAATGAACTTGGAAAGGGAATGTCTCTGTTCACCAGGGGAGTTAAAAGCTCCTCGTGAGACTGAAGTGAGGGTGCTGCCAAATAGCACAGACCAGGGGGTCTCACCCAATTCAAACCATCTTGCATGTTCACAGCATAGTTCTGAAAGTGGGCCTTTCACCTGCTGGGAAGGGTTATTGCATGATGCACGGCTCCCGATGGAGCTCCTGACCTTGTCACAGCGACGAGCTCTGCTTCGGGCAGAGGGGAGTGCCCCTGTGCTCTGGTCAGGACGCTCACCTCAGTGAGGGACACAGTAACTTCATCCCACTCCTTGGTTCAGTTCTTTCTCGAAATTGGGCAAACTTCAACAAGGAAGCTTGGGAAAGGACTGAGCAGGATTTTCTGTACCCAGCTGATCCAGGACTTGTGTTTTAGGACATTTGTGTCCCAGGCTCTGCTTTGCAGTCCTGAGCATCCCGACTATATGGTCATAAAGGTACCACCACTGCTTGGGTACAAAAGTCTTTGGGACACTGGCCTTGAAACATGTATTCTGTTTCAAAGATATCACCTGGCTGCTTCTGAGGTTATCTGAATGTTTGTTTTGGTCTGAGTTTGCTGAATTTGTGCATTATTTTAATTTCCCCGAATTGCATTCTCTTCTTCCTGGGGGTTTTGTCTGTCATCTAATAGGAAGACTGAAGAGAGCAGAGCCCTATAGTGAAGGTATTTCAGCTACTGAGCATCTCTTTCTTCTCCCCCAATGCAGATGAAGTGAACTTGCTGGACAAAATTACTTCCCATGCACAGGACCTCAGCAATATTTCCTTTGGCTATGATGAAGCCAACTGCAGCATCCTGGAGATCGGACAGTATGCTACCCTCAACATCCCTACGAGGGAGGCGTTTGGGGACAGGTGGGCTGCCTTCAGGGCAATGGGTTTGGGGTGTCGGTGCTCAAAATCATCTCATGCATGCTTGTTGGTTTGAAGGGGTCACTTTAAGATCCCGTTCCATAACAACATGAAGATAACGCATCCACTCTGTGCTCTTGTGAGCTCAGTGCTTCTTCTCTTTAGAATCATTAAGGTTGGAAAAGACCTCTAAGATCATGAGTCCAACTGTCAACCCAACACCGCCATGCCCACTAAACCATGTCCCTAAGCGCCACATCTACACGTCTTCTAAATACTTCCAGGGATGAAGTATCTCTTCCATCTCTTGGTCGTGTGCAGGGAAGACAGATTAGCACAGTGCTTGACTGACCATTTCCAGGAATGTGTTTTCTTGGTGTTCCCATCAGGAAGACCTTTCTGCTCCAGTACAGAGCTGGAGAGAGCAAGAGAGACAGCACAGCCATATCCATCAGCATTGCTTGATGCCAAGGCACTGGTCTGTGGAGGCACAGACCAGGTTGGACCTTTGCCGTACTTCATACGGGGCTGTGGCCTGCTGTGGACAAGGACACTGGGCACGGTGAGAGGAGACAGCATTGAAGAGCTGCTTGGAACAGGGTTACCATCCAATCTCAGCAGTGGGCAGGGCAGGAGTCCTGTGGAAAATCACGCGCAGCCACATAAGCATGTGCTGAGATTGCACCTGAGAGGGATGCATTAAGGTTATATGGGCAATGCTAATTTTGGCCTGGCTGCTCCTTTCTGAGTACCTGACCTTACAACCTGAATGACTGTTTGCTCTTGGCTTTTTATTTTTTGTCCTCACCGAGTTCATTTGTACTGTGACTTTTTTTTTTGTCCTAAGAGGACAGTTCGTGGTGATTCAGCAGCTGCTGCAGGATGCCATGCATTGCTTCTTTCTGCTAGGTTTGCAGATGAGCTGAGCGTGCTGATGAAGCTCAGGTACTCGCTGAAGGAGGACACCAGCCTAGTGACCATCCTTAGCCATCGGAGCCACGTGCTCTTCCAGATCAGGATTAACCCATACGCCTTGGTCTTCGTCACTACGAGGAGGAGGCACTATGAGTAAGTTCCAGCTCAGGTGCTTTTTTCTGCCTTTTCATGCCTCCTTATATACTCCCAAAGCCAGAGTTAAGGTTTCCCACTATGGGCTTTGACCAGTGCTGCTCTGACCCCACCTCAGCTGAATCAAGGTTGTGTCCCCACCTCTGTGATGATCCCTCAGACCTGATGGAGTGACTGCACAGGTAGTCACTGCCTAAGTACTGTGTTAAAATGATACAGATCTGGAAAACAAAGCAAAGAACAAAAAGGTTCAAATACCCCGGCTGGTTTGGGAGGCTGTGCTGGGGGTGGCTCCTTGAGAAACCCCGCTGGCAGAGGAAGTGGAGATGAGTGTTTTGGGAGCCTTGGCTCTGCCCACCTCCAGCCCAAGCAGTGCATCTAACCAGCCAGCACAGAGTCCAGCGTACAAAGTGGGACTTGCAGGAAAGAAGAGCCCTGCACAAAGCCTTGTATTACATACCTGGGCTGTGTCCTGGACCTGCTGGGTGGTGAGTTGTAGCCCAGTGCTGGCCCTCAGGCTCCCCACCCATAAAACTCTGATCTCCTTTGGCAATTCTCCAAGCTCTTTGCAAATGATAAAAGCTGTTTTAAGAGCTGGGTGTGGTGATTTCTGGTCTTCAGGAGCATGGCACCTCCCTTCCACTAAAGAAACCCTCAGGGCTTGCTTTGGAGAGGGGTGTTTCTGAAGCCCCCTGCCTGGCTTGGCTGTAATCTGCAGCAGGTCTTGCTGCTCGCTGCAGTCAGAGCATCTCCAGCAGCAGCTGGAGTTGTGTTCCCACCAGCAGCTCCCTGTGAGCAAGTCCTGGTGGTCAGTCATGATTTGCCTCATGTCTGTTGGGTGATGGAGGTGGTAGCAGAGTCACGTCTGCTGATAGCTTGGATGTGTTGCAGTGAAATCAAGGGCGGGTGGAGAGAAACATCAACCCCTGCTGGCACAAACTCTGAAACAAGGACAGCCCTTCCCTCAGCTAGACCTGAGTGTCCCCATGCTGATAGGCACGTCTGCCTGCATGGTCGGTGGGCAGATATTCCTGCTCCTTCTGGATCATCCCTGCTTTGCTAGTGCCAAAGAAGGGTGGCATTTCTGGCTGACCAATGGCACTGACATGCACCATAGAGGATGTCCTGGGCCAGCTTTGCCTTTTGCCCTGGGCCATTGCTTTGGTAGCCTACAGTTTGCCCTACAAAAAGACTGGGGATAAATCAAGCAGGGAAAGACACAAATACCAATAATTTCCCAGACACATCAACTGGTTGTAGATTTGCCCAAATCCATCGGATAGAAATAGTATTCCCATGCTGGAAGAGAAGTGATGATGCTTACTTGTTGACAGTAAGGTAGACTTGATTTCTCTTGTACTGTCCTTAGCACCTGCACTAAGGATGGATACGTGAGGGACCCTGGGAGCTGGTAAGAGCGAAGCCTAGTCCTGCATAAGGTGTGGGACCTAAGTTTCATTTTGTGCCTCTTCCCTTCCCTCTCCGGGGCATGCAGGTTCCCTGTTTCCCTCCTCGGCGATGGGCACTGGCACCAAGTTGCTCTCAGCATCTCCTTGGAGAGGTTGGAGTTGCACGTGGACTGTCGGCTGGTGGACAGAGTGAGCTGGTCCAATTACTTTGGGATGGGAGTGAACACTGAGGGGCTGATCATCATCGGAGGCCTGATCGAGTCCTTTGACATCCCCTTTAAGGTGAGAGCTGGGCAAATACGGCAGCGCTGTGTTTGAGCACATGGTCTGCTCTAGCTGTGTGAATTGAGGTTACAACTCCCTCTGAAGGATTCTATTGCTTTCTCTTCCTAAAACACACCATTTATTTTCATGGTTGGGGAGGGTGAGCTTTGCAAAGGCTTTGAATTGTGCAAAGTGCTAGCTTTTGGGTCAGGGCAACGCCAGTGGTAGCAGTCAGGCCAGCTGTAGAGACCTCTAGGTTACAGACTTACACTCATCGTCTCTTGTTGGCCATGACTTATACCATGTACAGAAGTCATCTGTGCAGGTGGCATGCAAAGCGTTTGGTTGGGGAGCCTGTCCCATGCATGTGTTGAAGATAAAGTCCCTGCTTTAAGGACTTTACAAGCAAAGGATTCCCAGTGGGTTGAAGTAGATGGCCTGGTTGAAGTAGATGGCCTTGTTAAAATGCCTGGTAAATTCAAAGGCTGTCAAGCTTTGTGTTGAAACATATCTGATGGTCAACCTCAAACACAGAAACTGAGGGCATCAAACAGATCTCACTCTTACAGAAAAAGTCCAAATGGCATTTTTGAGACCAGCCCCTGGTTTGTGTCATCAAGCTGAAGGTCTTTTCCATTTCTGTGGGGTAGCTCTCAACTTGTCCCTGGTTTATAGTGGGCTGCCCAGCTGCACCCCCAGCCTGGGGAGGAAGATTTCGGCTCATCTAGTGAAGAGGTCAGCTGGCAGCTTGGATATCCTCCTCTCTGCATTTGCTGCTCCTGGGAGGTAGCAGAGGACCATTGGGTGGACGGAGCCAGCTCAGACTTTCCCTCTGGATAGTCGTGTCATGCAGAAAAGCTGCTTGAGCACCAGTGGTGCTGTGTTGCTAACTAATCATTTCAGTCGCCCTGAGCTTAATGAAGGAAATGTGAAGGTAGCGTAGGAAGGCAGCGAAGCCCTTTTTCAATCAGTTTTGATTCTGACAAGTGCAGAACCTTGGAGACTGACATTTTGCCTTATGCAGACAAACAAGCATCTCTGTATATCTACCTCCCTCCTCTATCTCGTGGTCTGTGCTGGGAGACCAATATCGTGCTTCGTTCTTTCCTTCTTTGTCAATCCTCTCCTGTTCAGAATATTTTCCCTTTGGTCTCTCTCCTCATGCACCCTTGTTTTCAACAGGGCCTTTGCAGTATGAGAGCAGCTCCCCACTGCTGCGCAGCACCCGGCTGAGCAGTCCTTGCTGCCTTGCGGAGAGCTGTAGAGCCTGGGGGTGCGGGGAGGTGACGGTGGAGCTGCAAGTCTTCGCTGCCTGCAGGCACACAGTTGTCAGCCTGTCGAGGGGTCCCTTTCGGTACTGCCCCTGCACCGGGGTGCTGCTCAGGCCGGGCCAGGGGAGCACGTTCCCTTCGGGGTGAACAGTAAGGGTCTGATCCTGCAGTGTGCTTAGCACCTCTTGAGTCCCCACTGTTATTTAACTCAAGAATAGCTTGCGCATTGCTGGCTGTTAGCCTTTGTTCCCAGGATATTTGCATCCAGCTCTTGAAGATGGGGAGTGAGTGTTGACTACCTAAACCATCCTGTAAAGTCGTCCCTGTCAGAGGCTGGAGACCCCCGCAGACCTTTCCTTCTCTGGAAGAAGCATGTGGGTAAACTATGGTTTCTGTGTCTTTTCCTCCCCAGGGTGCTCTACAGCAACTGACCTTCGTGATGGGAGACCCAGCAGCCGCCAGTGAACACTGCTGCAGCTACAACTCAACCTGCACCCGCTCCTTCAACCTCAACCGCTTCGGTTCCCCGTGGGAGCTTCCACCAGCCTGGCCAGAGGTGTGGCTGAGGGCAGCTGACAAATTTTGAGGTTGCTGGCCCAAGCTCCTCTTTGGTGTAACGTGATTCAAATGAAAGGACCAACCCAGGGAGTTAATGCAGCCTGGAAATACTTGGGTCTCCAGTTTGAGTTGAGATGCAAGGAGATGATGGTGGCCAGCGCATGGGGTGGTGGTTCTTTCACAATCTAAACCCTCCCTTCAAGTCGTAAATTGGTTTGTTGCAAAGGGAGAATGAGTTAGAGGGAGAGTTTCTGAGCCAAAGAAAGTGTGGGTGTGTGTATGACTGTATGTGCTCATGTGTTTAACACGGGGAAGTTTTGAGTAGCTGTTGAGTAATGCTGCAGCTGGAGCTTTGCTTTTGGGACGGGGTGAAAGCTGTACTTGGGAATTGTACATCAATTTGAAATTCTTGCTTGCTCCTAGCAAGATTGCTGCATTGCACCCTTTGGTGCATCATCCTTTCAAAAGCTCTCTCCTCTGTTTTGTCAGCATTGCTGGAAAATGGAAGTTTGGTGGATTTTACTTTTATTAGAAAGTTCAGCAATTTTTCAAGAAATACATCTGTGCCAAAAAGCCCAGATCACATAGTAAATCCCCAAAGACACAAAGCACCCTGGCTTTCCTTGGGAGCTGGATTTGGCCGAGGGAGACACCTCATCTCTCTAGGCCAAGTGTCTAGAAGGGCTTCGTAGCTGCCTGGAAAAGGCTTGCTGAAGAGGCAAGTGCCGAATGTCAACATTTGGCACGAACCTCCCATGTCTAATACCCTTTTCTGACGGTCTAGTGAGGAGCTGGAAGAGCTGCTGGGAAAGGACGGTGGCAGGGGAGGGAACTGGGTGTGGGATGGGGCATCTGCCCTGTCCAACATCTCCTTCCTCCAGGGCCTGGTGCTAGCAGGCCCAGGCAGCAAAGAGGGAGCGGTGACACCCAGCTGGTGCTGCTGCCCCTGCCTCTCCCTGCAGCAGCCCTGCCATAATTGCTCCATCCCCCAGGATGGGCTCCATCAATTTCTGTATTTGTTATTTGAAGGGGAGGATTTTAGGAAAAGCCCTGATCGTAAGGGATTAACTAGGAGCTGGCTTTGCCAGGGAGTAAATGCGGAGAAGGCCAAGTATGTAATGCGGAGCAGGTCACCCCGGTTGTCTGCCTGCTCTAAGGGAGACTGGCGTGTCTGAGTTCCCAGCAAATGTAACCCATGGTCATCCCCAAAAATTATACCTGGTATTTCTCATGCTGACAGCCCTTAGGTACTGGCTGTAGCTCCATGAGATGTCGGACTCGCTCTCTAGAGCTAAGAAATAAGAGCAAATCTCTCATTTAAAAGCTACAAGTTGTGTCCTCTGAGCCTGCAAGGTGATGGGCTCCTCTTAACCTGCTCTTAATATCTGTATTTTCCTGTGCTCTGTAGGCCCGGAGCCCTCATCTGAACGGCTCCAGTGGCTTACCCAGCAGGGAGAAGGTTTTATTTTAAGCATCAGTAAGTTGACTGCGAGTGGGAACCCACGGGAGAATTCTGCCTCACATCGCACCAGTTCCCATCCCTTGCTGGCCCTCCTTAGGGCTGATTAGCTTCAAAAACAAAACAAAAGAAACCGCAAAAACCACCCAAAGACTCAAGAGGTTTAGTCGAAAGCGGTTCCCTCATGTTGCTATGAATGACTGGTTCCCAGGGTGCATTTCCCAGATGCTTCCCGTGCCATCGGAGGCAGCGCACTCTTCAGTCCTGGAGCCAACAATAACCACATGCTTCAGTCAGCGCAGGTCTTGGGCAGTGATATGTTTCCTCTTTCTCTCTCCAACTGTTTAGGTGCCAAAAGAAACCAATGAAATCCAGGACTCATCTGCTCAGGTATGACTCTCCTGCATTGCTGCAGGAGGTACGTGCAGGGAATGCCCCTCCCCGTGTCCCTCTGGTGTGTCTCACCACCTTAACGTCTCCTGGGGAAACCAGGCACTCGAATGAGCAATCGGGTAAAAAGCCAAAATTCCCAGGCAAGGCTACAAGTTACGATTTTATCTTTCTTGTGATGTGTCTTTTCAGTCGTTTGACTGTAACTTGACATGTCTCAGAGCTGGTGGAGGCCAAGGTGAGTTTAGGTGACCTTCCTGAGCATTTGCATTGAACCCGAGAGGGTTGGCTTGATGAAGGTGGTGATGAGGTGGATCAGGTCGCTGCATGCACAGAGGCATTTGCAGATCTGCCTGCGAGCCTGGCTGCAGCTGCATTTGCTTGGAGGGAAGGAAACGGTGAGGTTAGCAGGGCAGCAGGTCTCTGCATGGTACAGGAAAAAGAAGGAGGCTGGATGACTTGCTTCTGCCCACACGTGGGACATGAACGTCTGCCTGGGGAAGACTTGCTGCTGCTGCTCGCCGTCGTTGAGGAGGTGGGAAGGGCTGAAGCTCTGCAGTGGGAGGAGGCGGCTGCAAGGCATCACGCTTCCTTGGCACCGCTGCCCGGGAGTCTGGCAGTGGGAGAGGAGCGGCTGCTCCCAAGTCCCACTGGTGCTCATGGTGTTGGGGCTGCAGCTCTGCCTGGGGCTGGGGGCTGCCCCTTCCCTCTTGGGGCTGCTCTGGCATCTGGAGAGGATGTCCTCCAGACCCTCCGCGTACGTCGGGAGATGAGTGATTGCTCCGAGTGAGGCAGGCTGCAAGTCCTTCATGTTTCTGCTTTATTTGGGATTTCTAGCCAAGGTTTGTTGTTTGAGTTCATGCAAACAGACATCCTGAGGGGGAAACCTGCCAGCAAATGTAAATTGAGATTTTTTTGTGTGTGTGTGTGGCTGAGCAGTACAGAGTCCTTTATATTCCCCTCACCCTCCCAGAAGTTGCAGTTAACTGTTTGGGGATGGTTTCTATTCTCACCCCTGGCTTAAACTGTCTGGTTACACCTTGCTAGCTCCTTCATGCAAAGTACGCCTCGCGTATGGCCAAGTGGACTTTTGCAGCTGGGTTCACACTGTGTCCGTTAGGCTTTAATCGCGACACAAGTGTTGCCGCAGCAGGCAGGCTTACAGGGGAGCATACTGCTGGTTTGCTGATGAGGGTGCTTATGGGTTGGGTTTCTAATGACAATAACGAACGGAGATGGCAAAATCACTCATCCTGAATATGTCTGAAAGGTGGTCTCTGCCTCCCTGCAATTAGTCCTCAAGTCCTGGTGGATCCTCTTTAGGATGTGCTCCCCCATCCAATGCTCATTTGCCAGTCAGCTTCGCTGGCAGCGTTTCTCCCGGCGACTGGTGTGAATTGGTGAGATGTTGCTGTAATAAGAAAAGTGGTGAAATTCATAGGTCTACAGGGGGAGACTAACAATATTCTGGATTTGGGACAAGTTTATTTTTCAAGCACTTAATCAGGACCAGAAACGCCTTGGGATCTTTGACGTTTGGATTTATTAAAAGAAAAAAATGCGCTACTAACGCGTTACAGTTTGAAAATAATGAAGAGCAGAGCAGCTCTGCTGCAGGGACAGTCCAAAGCTATACTTCGTAGTTACACTTTCCATGTCTTCATTCATTTAGAAGTAAATTAGTATATTGGTGAATTCCTTAATTGCTAATCAGAGCTAAATAATTACAGAGGGCTAGGGTGATGGTGGAGGAAAATGTAGGTGGATGAAGGCAATGGATTAGATGTTTGATACTGGCAGCCTAAATTATACCTGAATTGCAGTCTATTCCTTTTGTGATTTTTTTTTTTTGAGGGGTAGATTGTAATTTATGAGTAATCTTCGAGTGGTGGATGGTATTGACCCACTTCTACCTTTTGTCTTCTCTTTGTCTGTACTAAATGTGAGCAAGAGGGCTGAGTTGATTACTAAACTGAATGGCTTTTTCAAAAGCAATTTAATTTGGGATCCTAAAGCCATTCAACCAAAAGTCAAATAAAGCTTAAATCCCACTGATTTCCAAAGAGGCAAAATTTCACAGGTTTAATTATCTGGACAGTTCAAGCTACTTCCGAGATTTCTTCCTGATTTAAAAATGCTGTGAAAGCTCTATGAAAATGCTCGGTTTGTTCGTAGTATGTCTGTTCTTTCATGCTCAGGTTTGTTATAGAACAAAATTTGTGTTGCAATCACTCGTTCAGTCCCATTCAATCCTAAAACTGCTGGTAGCTCCTTAAATAGAAACAGCTCAGTAGTAGTCCAACAGCTCAGGTCACTGTGTGTACAAATACAGCATTTCGGCAGTGGGGACTGCTTGTTCCTCCTCCTTGCCATTCTCTTTGGTCTTCATAACTAAAAAAAAAACCCAAGGTAGGTCTCTTGTTAGAATCTGAGCAGTTCTGTAAGGATTTAAAGTTTTCAGCCTGGACTCTGCTGTTAGAGCTTGGCGAGAGTCTTATTTTGCAGCATGGCATCTTTCCAGTTAGCGGGTGGCCTGATCCCACGGTGATGGGCTGGGAGGAATGCCTGAGCGGATTTCAGGCTGACCTTCAGCCTGAAATTGTGGAGTGAGGCTGATATCACTGTCCTAGCTTTATGGCGTGTGCCAGCCAGCAGCCGGGGAGCTCCTTGAAAGTAATTTTTCAGAAACGCTTCCAGGAGGCCAAATGAACCAGAGTGTGCTGGGCAAATGCTTGTCTCTGCTCCTGATTTTGCACATGCTTAAGCAGGAGGAGATGCTCCTGTGTGGCACAACTCATGAGTGTGTATTTCTGGGTCAGGCAATGCTTGGTGGCAGCAGAGAATATGGAGCAAAATGAGCTTGGATTGATTGGCTTGGATGGCAAAAAAAAAAGATTTTTTTTTTTTTGGAGTGGTTTTGTTGTTTGTTATCAAGTCTGAGTTTTAACTAAAAATTCTTTTTTAGGTGATGTTTTTAAGTATTCAATACACAGATTTTACTTCACAGGACTTTCTTGCTAGTTTTTGATCGTACCAAGAAACATTCTAGTTGAATAAAGCAAATCACAGTGTGGTGCTCTTGATGATTAGAGATAATTTTTACGGAGAGAAGAGGGGGAAAAATCCTTTTTTTTTTATGTTGAAAGAAATGCTGTCTCTACTTAAACTAGGAGGAAGGTCCATCCTAAAGATAATTTTTGAAAGCAGTTAATGGAGATTTAGTTGCTAATTTCTTGTTAGCACCTTTGCCTAATGTCAAAGTACTACCAGAGCATCCTTCCTTTAAAATCAGAGCAGTCTGAAGCCTGCATAAATCAGGAGACGTACATACTCTGGATGTCAGTCTTTAAAATACCTGTCACAAACCGCTTGTGCTTGGTCCATCCTGCCTAATAGAGACAAGCCCTCATGGGGGAGCTGCCAGTCCCTCCACCCCAGGGGTTCCCTTGACTTTTCGGGCCGCCAGCTCCTCGAATAACCTGGGCTAATACCAAATATCCCTGTGGGTTTGTGGGGAAGGCTGATGGGGGAAGTCTGACTGACAGCTTGAGCATAGCAGTATCTCCACTGCTCTCGGGTGTTATCTTGAGATGGGTGTTCTCATTTCTGACAGATCTAATCTCTCAGCCATCTCAGGATCTCTGAAACTAGTTTTTCAGGTAGGATAAAGTGTCCATGGATAACTTATTGCACCTCAAATCCACTACGCGATAAATGTAGTGAAAGGGGTACGTTGATCTGAGCCGCGGTGGTTTTTAACCACCACCCCATGTCAAAGAAATTGCCATTCCACCTAACCAAGCCAAGAGGCATCTTCTAGTGAGAATTACAGCTACTCTTCAACCTTTTATGATCTGATCTTCTGCCTGGGTTCAGTTTTTGTGCCTTTGCTGACTTTTATGGCTTGCTATATGCCAGAAGTACTGTAGGAAGGGCTTGGCTTGATCGGCAGCTTCTCTGTTTCTCAAGTATCTTCACGGGGCATTGCGCTTCCCACCAGTGTCCCATGTCCTGCTGGAGGTTCATGGCCGTGTGCTTGGGGCAGCCACTTCTGCGAGCAACCACCAGCAAGGCTGCTCTCTGCCTGAGGGTCACTTAGAAATGGTGTTTGCTTTTGCTTTGGAAAAGGCTGTTGGAGAGGCACTTGTGCTCTTTGAGAGTGTGGCAGGGAGCCCGGGGAGTCCCTCAGAGTCTTTCCATCTGAATTTGGCTCCTGGATGTTGAGCTTGCAGGGGTGTTCAGGCTTTTGCCTTGCTTCAGTTTCTGAGTGCCTGGGTAGGATACCAGGGAACCCTGAACATCCCCCTGTGAAAACAGGGCACTTATGAGGCATCTCACATGGACCTCCAAAAAGAAATAATTTATCTTGTTTATTATTTAGGCTTACAATGTATTTACTTCCCAAATCCAGCACCCGGGTGCCGTATATGAAACTTGTGAGCAAAAATTGCTGCCTTGGGTTACACAAAGCAGTGATGTGAAGGATCACTGGGCTGAGCTATTCCAGTTTTGGTGGAGCAAATGTCTCCTGCACACAAGATCCTGCACTTCTGCCCCGAAGGACCTGGAGAAGGACAGGGTGATGCCTCAGCTGAGGGCTGCAGCCCTGTGCACGTCTCCGAGGAAGCACGGGCTGGTGCGGAGCAGAGGGAGGCTGTCTTGAGCACTAGAAGGGGTTTCTCTTCCCCAGACTCCTGCTGCGGATGCTGCAGATCCAAAGGTATAATTATGTATGGCCTGATGTACTGCTGAACATAGCCCATAGGATTTCCTGGCAATTAGTCCTCCTTTAAATAAATGCAGTTTGCTTACCAGGGAGTTCAGCCTTGATTTTCAACTTTCCCATGACCGAGCCTGTTCCACAGGCTTGATGCTAGAATGCACTGGAAAAAATAGTTTAAAATTGTCTTTCTCTGATCTTGAGCTTGTAAATCACATTGTACCTTTGTCTGTTGGATAGAAGAGGCTTCTATTCACAAAAACGTGTTTCCTGAGAGAAGACGCTAAGCTTTGAAATACATTTTACCTAGCCTGACCTAGCTGAAAAACAGGGCAGCATGTTACGCTAGTTGTCTGGGATCCTGTAGATGGACACGCTCCGAGCGGGGTTTTAACCTGTTTGCCATTTAGGAAGTCAGGTGAGTTTTTAGATCATGGTATCGAGCCTTAATAACTGAAAAGCCCTACAGAAGTCTAGGATCGTTACATCAACGCTGTTATCTTTGTCAACAAATCACTCTTAATCTCCTCAGGCAAGATTTTCAAAACCATAGCATTAATTACATTATCTGTGGTTTCTTTATTAATGAGCCCCGAATCAGTTGCTCCGTTATTTTGCTTGGGCTCAGATTTGGGGAAGAGGTCTGTAATTACTCAAGGCCTCCTGTTTGCTTTTTTTTTTTTTTTTTTTTTTTATTTGGACTTTAATTTCTCAAGGCCTCCTTTTTGTTTTTTTTTTTTTTTTTTTTTGCATATTGGCACAACATAAAGCCTTTTCTCAGTCCCCTGGAGCTTCCCCAGCTTTCTGAGCCAAATTGAAAAATCAGTGCTCATGTTCAGGAGAGCCTGCTATTTTAACGCTTTTTAGTTTGAATTATTGGGACAGGACTGAGAAAACTCTCCTCCTTGTCACTTCTGGAATTTCGTTGTCATCTGGTTATGTCATCTAGCTTTTCCCAAACGTGGACAGAAATGCAGCTTCTCTAGCTCTGTCTTCCCACGCTGCTGCTGGTGGTTCAGCCGCTTCCACGTGGCGGGAGGCCACGGTGGGGACCCCGTGCTGCAACGAGGGGTGGCCTGGTCAGAGATTTCTCCTGTCTTTATTCTCCTTGTCCAAGTCGATTTTCTACAAATCATAGACTCTGCATTGCTCATCACATGCCAGTTCCTTTTTTCTTCAGTTTTATCATCCTTAATGGCTGCTTCCAATTTGTGCTCATTCCCTGCTTCCCATATCTAATTTCTGGGGGCTTTAAACCTGCATGCCTTGTGCCTCAACTCTCATGCTTTTGGACAACTCCTGAGCTGTTTAAGGCAGTTCACAATTTGTCTTTCTCAGCTGGTTCTTCTCTAAATTTGGCCTATTTAAAGGAGCAAGCATGTATGCTATTGATTTTGGCTTTTTGTTCTGTTTACACAGAACCAATATAATTCAGTCGTGATGACTTGTGCCTAAGAGACCAGTAACTTTTAGCTTAGGGACCCGTTTCCCCTGAGCTCACCAGATGAGAGTTTCCAGTATAGACCTTTCCCATGCCGGACGTTGAAGTTGAATTAAAAAATGTTTGTCTGCAATGTGTAGGAATTCAACGCTGTGTTAGTGCAGGCTGCCAGGGCTGGACCCCGGCTTCCCACTGGGAGTCGGCATCCCCTGGCTGGTGTGTCCCCTATGGATTTGTTCTGCACTGGCTTCACCTAGTGAATACCTGAATGCTTCAGCTCCTGCCCCTGCAATGCCTCACAGCTTGTGGTTAATAAGATCTGGGCACCTGGTAAAAATAACATTTAAACCTGGTGTTTTAGGAAAGTGTGGACAGAGCTCAGGCTGTAAGCCCGGGCTTCCCACTGTACTCTTCCTCACCTGATGCCATCCACCAGCTGTGCCTAGATGTCTTACCCACAGGTGACCTGCCTTTGAAGAACTGGCTTTTAAATCTTTGGCTTTGCAGAGTTGTTTTCACAAGGCAGGGCCTCCAGCGTCTTTTTAAGCCAGGCCTCCCTTTGTCCTCTGCCTGTCAAATGATTTCTGGCTAATGATGCCCATGCGCTTCGTGGGCTTAATCATCCAGCCCCCGCGATGCCCTGTGGAGCAGAGAGGTGCTGATGTCTTTCATTAATTTCCCTCTGAGATGTACAGAATGAGATCACTGAGTTCTTTTACAGGCTGCTGTAGCCGAAACTTTTCAATACAGTGGTTTCATTTGTTGCAAAATGTGGTTTAAGGAAATTAGCAGTTGGATCAAAACTGGCAAAATTGTTGGTTGGAGGGAGAAATACAGGTCATGTTGGAAACCTGAAGTACTTTGATTCCTCTCCCCCCCCGCTTAAAGCTATATTTCAAGACTGTTTTTAGTCAGAGAACCCTGAAAAGCAACAAAAATGTAACATCAAAAGCACACTACTCTGCAATTTAATTTTTGGAAGAAAAAAAAAAATTATTTCTTATTTCAACTCCTGGAGAAATGGCGGTAGTTTTTACCCCCTCCAGGGACTGCTGGACAGAGAACACATATTCACCTTGCTCCCCTGGAGGGAGCTGCTGTCCTGCGGTGACAGTCACCCAGTTGACATGTTGCTGACATTTGCCCCCCTCTTAGGGGCTTCTCTGGGGTGTATAAACGAGGAACAGGGCTGTTGAGGCTCTCCCCAAAGGGGTTCCTCAGACTTTGCAGGACACCTTGGCAGCAGGGCTTCCTCTGCTGCCATACCACCACGGCTGGACAGGGAGGACTATGGTGATGCTCGTGAGCACCCGCATGGATGCAGGCTCTAAACCTCAAGCGAGCCCTCCTTCCAGCTAAATGAGGCTGGGGTGGGGTGGAGGCCTGGCTTGTAGGATGGCGGGTGATGTCAGGGCAGGCTTGGTTGCACCAGGGACCCAATTTTATTGTGCCTTCAGGCAAGCTTTTACAAGCACATGCCAGTGTCAGGATGTCTGCTACTGGTGGTGTGTGATGGGGTGAAGGGAGGGTCTTTAGAAACCTCCCCTCTGGTTTCCTGAGTGGAGCAATGCCTCCACTGGTTTATTTTAATAGAATTGATGGGACCCTTGCAGCCTCTTTTCCTGGGACTTCAAGGTACATCTAGGCATCAGGTGGCTTCTCTTTTTTAGCAGTTTAACAGCAAAATTTAAAAAAAAAGACTCCTGTGTAACAGCCCATTGAGTTTAAGAGCTTTCTTGCTACAGGCATTCACATGGCAGCCCATGGAAACCTGAGCCCAGTCTCCATGGCAGCAGCCAGTGCTGCAGATGAGAAAATGTCCTGAAAAACCTGCCAGCACCTCCTGGCCGGTGGGCCCTGGGGACCAGGGCAGGCCACTGCTCACCCCGGAGATGCTGCTTGTGCAGTAAACGTCTGGGTATTGTGCCTTGGTGCTCGTTTTAGAGATGGATGCACACGGCCAGCTCTGCGTGTGACCTCTTCTGCATGCGAGCAGCGAATGTGAAATCATCCAGCAAGGTTTTTCTCTTGCTCGCGCCTTGAACTTGTCCATCCTTGTCTTTTTTGAAACTGGTGAATCGCTGCAGTGGGAAAGCCTTGAGCTGCTCCTGCCCTCTGCACCTTCCCCAGCTCCCTGGGCCAGTGCACACGTTTGATCTAGCGCCTAAATCCTCCCTTTTATGGCTCCGTTGGGTGCTTTTATTTCCTTGACTTACTGTTAATTATTAGCAAAGGCCTTGGCTAGAAGGAAGCTCCAGATGAGAGCAGGGCCGTTGTGAAGCCAATGGGTCTCCTGCAATCCTGGCTCTTGGTGAGCACCCGGTTGGCTCAGCTGGAGCTGCGTGCCCCACTTGGGGGTTTGGGCTGGGAGATGGTCATGATGTCCATGGTCTCCAGGATGGAGCTTGGAAGTGGAAGGCCCGTATTTTCCCCAAAAAGACGACGGTGCCTAATTAAATGAAAGGAGAAAATGCCTGTTGTGAAGTTTCCCGCATCTTTGGGTGGCTTGGGTGCCGTGGGAGATGGGAGCCCGTGGCAGATCCTGGTACCCAGGTCACAGCAGCCTGGGGCACGGTTTAGCACTGCGTTTTGTTCCATCTCAAATGAAATACTTTCACTTCCAGATTGAAAAACCCTTTCTTAATGTCCTGCATTGCTGCAGGTCTCTTCATGGATGAAAAGTTTGGTTACAAAATAAAAAGCCAAGAAATTTTCTTTGAGGGTGGCTGAAGAGGTCCTCTGAACCCCCACTACAAAATAGGACTAGAAATAGCAAAGCTGAAGCTAACCAGGAACGAGTCAATTTTTAAAACTATTTTAATTGGAACTTACGAATAGGCCAAGTCCCTGCCTCCACCAGCTCTCGTTTCTTGTTGGATTTACTATGTGCCAAATCCAAAATTGAATCATGCAGCTGGGATTGCAGAGGGTTTAATTACTGTGCGTGGCTGCGCGGCTGCAGGATGAGGCTCGTGGAGGAGCATCTAATGTCTGGTCCTCACCTCTAAGCCTCCTTTGTGCCAGGAGGAGGACAAGGAGGTAAATGAGCTCCCACCGCCTCCCCCTGGGATGAGTTTTCAGCCCCTTTCATATTTCAGATGCTCTTCTCCAGACTCCCAGCTGTTGGAGTTGGAGGCTTACAAATAATACTAAATATATTTGCTGGGCAGATGTTGGAGCAGGTGGTATGGAGCTGCTGCCAGTTTTGCCATGGTTTGCTAACCAATTATGGAGGCTGTGGACTGCATTGTTCAAGGAGGAAAGTGAGCTAGTGGCTGCTAATTGGAGTGCATTAAGAGGAGCGATTAGCATCTTAGACTACCCAGAAACAACTCCTGGACAAGCTACAGGGGCTGGGTGCTGGGAAGATGGACAGCAGTGGTATCTATGGCCAAGCATGAGCTTTGTGGGTCTGTTGAGGGGTTTGTGGGTAGAGCTGAGGGCACCTCGTCTGTGGGTCTGCAGAGTCTCCAGGTCTGCCCCGTGCCCTACGGTTCCCTTCCTGAGGTGGCCGTAGGACTCCTTGTTGGGGTTGGGCAGAGGATCAGCCCCACGGGTCTGAGGAGGGTGAACCAGCTGCCTGCGTGTCCCTCTGGTTCCCCTTTGGCTCCTCTCGCACGCTCTGTGGGAAGGTTACCTTGCAGGGAATGTGGTTGCTCATAATTAACAGCTGAACCATTTTTAAGATGTACAAATGATGGAGTTGAGTTTTAGCCAGAATGCTTTTTCTGCAGCGCTCTATTTGATTTCTTGCCCGAAATGACTTTGTAAAATAAACTAGGGAGTTTTTTTTAATGGCATTAGTTTAAAAAAAAAAATGCTGGTTTAGAGTCTGTGTGTTACAGCTCTTTACTGACCACCGCCAGCTCGCAGTCATCCTGCTTAAACAGAAACAGGACCACAAACCAAGTTAGTTAAAGCTAATGACAGAGGGGCTCTTAGCTGGATTTCAAATCTGGCTTATATGTTACACTGAAGGAGCCTCTGAAGGGTTTTACCCTTGTGTAATTGAATCCATTGATTCTGATACCTTTGAGAAGACTAATTTAATTCAGGGCGCTGATGAATGTCAGGAGGCAGACGTGGGATGGTCTCCGCATCGGCTGGGCGATGTGTGGCTGTGTAGGGACTAGCCTGGATGAATAGTGTCTGCTTTTAACACAAACTGTCGTTAATCCCTCGGGCCTCCTGCTCCGTGACGGTCGGTAGCGCTGTGTGGCAAGGAAAAAGGAAAGAAAAGACTATGCTGTGTGCGAAGGGGCTACAAAATGGAGATGCAGGGAGAACGCCCATTGTAGCGAGGGCAGGTTTCTGCCTTTCCTCAACTCTAGTTTCACAGCCCTGTTTTGCCTTGGACCCAAGTGTAAGGAGAGGGAAGGCATATACCTGATAACATGCATGATGGGAAAGGACCGAAGGATCCAACCTCGTCCTCCTGAGAGCTCGTAATGCCGTAGGGAACTGCAAATCGGACCTCGCAGTGGGTAAAGCTGATGCCTGGCAGCTCTGTCCTCACCCTCCCCACGTGTTGCGTGGCTTCAACCCCTATTCCAGCAGCTTTGGGGTTCAACAAATGCCCGAGTGGTTGATGAGCACACCTCTGTGGTTTGCTTGAGATTTGGATCTTACCTCCACGAGAAAGGCTGTAGGGTTTGTGAGTTTGCTGTAGGGCTAGAGAAGAACGTGGCCGGCAGGGGCGTTTGCTCTCTGGGCTGTGCGGATGCTATCGCAGGGGAGGAATGCTCTTCCCATGGTTATTTTCTAACATTTGTGAACATCTTAAGCTAAACCACAGGATCTTCTGCTGGAAAGGTGCTGTGTTCTGGGTGGAGTTTCTGATTAGCTGAAACGACTAATCAGATAAATAACAGTGGCAGGGAAAGGGCTTGTCCTGCCCCGCAGTCCCGTTCCCAGCAGTCCCCTGCTCAGCGCTGTGCTCTGTGAACCGCGGGGCAGGTCAGTGTGGCTCCCTGATCTGGCTGAAAACTAATTTAGCACAAAAAAAAAAAAAAAAAAATTCAGTGCAATCCTTCTAACGCAGTGCCGAGTGTGTCCACGTGGTGAGTTTTGCCCAGCTTGCAAGTGCTTCCTCAGACCGACCGCCACCAGCAGCTTCCCAGGCTCCCGTGTCGCTGAGCAGAGGATACAGGCTGGCCAGGACACTTGGGCGAGGGCAGGGACGTGCCAGCTGGCCACGCTCGAGAGCTTGCCATAATGCTCCAGGTCCGGCCTGCCCGTGCTGCAGATGAGCAGCACTGGCTGCTTCCCTGCTCTCACGATTTGAAGCCTGATTTCCCTCCACCTTGAAGGCAGCAAAACCGCTGATTTAATTGGCAGCATGTTTTCATTTGTCCCAAACTTTGCAGGCTCGTTTGTTGTACGTTAGCGTTTCTCTCAATGAAAACAGCTTCATTACAACCTGTCCCCTTCAGGTGCTTTGCTCTGATGATTTTGTGCAGAGCTTTTGCCGCTTACTTTCCTCAATCTCCTTGAGTTTTACCCAGATACTGGGTGCCACACAGTCTTTATCTTCCTTTGCTCTTCAGGGCTGCAACGGTAACGAGCTCGCCTGGCGATTGAACTGCGGGCTGGGTAGTGCCCAAGGGAAAATCTGAGAGCATCTAATTGCTAAAGCTGGCTAAAGGGAGCTGGCTGGAGATGAAGCCGGAGAATTTCTCTTCAGGGAGCCAGCAGAGGCAAAGGGCCAGAAGGTTGGGATCTCCTCACCAGAAGGTGCTCCTCTCTTCCTCCGGAGGTGCTTGCTTTCCCCTCGGCCAGCACAGCCGTGGGTCAGCAAGATCACGTCCCCAGGGCACAGGGGCTGTTCCTCTCCACTGGCAGTTTTGTTTGGCAATGAAGCGAGGGGACGAGGCGTTGCAGAATCTGGCCTCAAGAGCTTCCTATCCCTGAGAAAACTCCCTTTCAGAATTAGGGTAATCTTTTCCTTTTCCAACTCCTCCCTTCTCTCCCGTTTTATGCATTTTACCCTTCAGTTGCCTCCAGTGGTTTCCAGTTTGCAGGGGAGGACTTTGTTAGAGGTCTCTGGGGAAAGAGGGGCTGGTGGGTCATCTCCGGTCCTTGCTTTCCCACTTGCCATCTCTGTTTCCTTTGCTTTTTGTGTTTTCTGCCTTATCCCGACCTCTCTCAACTTTTACTCCTTGGTGCTAGGTTGTCACTTGCCTACTTAACACCTACCCTAGACATCATTCTTTAAAAATATGGCTATCGATGCCATTTGGGGCATAAAAACGCTGGTGATAGAGGAATGCTGGTCCTTTGGCTCGGGACATAGCTCTGGCTGGAGGAGCAGAGTGACACCGACACATTGATATTGCTGTTGCCTCTCCATTGGGGGTCAAGTCTTTGTCTGCAAGTGAGGTGACAAATTTGTGCAAAGTCCTGAGGAAGTGGGAATATTCTTGTTTTCCAAAAAACCTCTATACTCAGAGACTGTCTCGGCTCAGAAAAATATTGTCTCTTTGGACGAGTATTATGGCTTCAAGGGGAGTCAGGGGTGGTTGGCCCCAATCCCCTCTCAGTTGCAGCTGCAGGGATTAGAGAGCACCAGGGGTCAGGTAACGTGAGATCTGGATGTGACCCAGGGTAGGTTCCTCTGGTACCTACACGTAGTTTTAGATACATCCCTCGTGTATTTACCTCCTGCAGTGTTACAGGGACCAATGAAAATGGGTGCACTGTGGAGCTGGCCATCCTCCTCCTGTGGGCGGGAGGGTGGAGATGCTCTGAGGAGGTGTCCAGAAGTTGTGTCCATGGCTGGTATCAGCAGTAGTTTTTGGCACTGCTGATTTTTTAGGAGAATGCTGATTTGCCCTGGTTAGAACTTCTTGTGGGGAAAGTCTGTTTGGGGTAGGTTTTGGAAGGGAAAAAAGGTTGTCAAAATACTTCATTTTGGTATTTATAAAGAAAAAACAATGCATTTTTTTTCTGATTTGAGATAGGGTGTAGCTTATAAAATCGCTTGTGCATGAAAGCTTGAAATTGAAGTAAATTATAACAAATTATACATAATAAACAAAGACAGGACCCCCCCCAAAAAAGTTTTCACAATTGAGAGCAAAGCATTCCAGCTGTTTTTAGAAGAAACTCTTCAACCTTGACATTTGAAAATTGAAAAATGAAAATTTTCACTTTTCCTCCCCACTTGGGATGGGAAGAGTTTGGAAATCTCCAATCTGATGGCATGGCATCCTGCAGCAGAGCAAAGGCTTCAGCAGCTCCTGCTGCCTTTGGAGCTCCTCCGCCTCCCCGGGCCCTCCAGAAGTGGGGCTTGGCTCCATTGACCCACCCATACCATTGGGTCCTTACCTGCAGAATCACCAGTTCTGGCAGTGAAATTATTGTTTTTTCTACTTGCTGTTCATGCAAATCCAACTTGGCGCTCCCAAGTGAGCATGCATCTTGGGTCCATGGTGCAGAGCAGAATCAGAACCAAGTAACAGGTTCAATCAAAAGATAGGACAGCAAGGATGATGGGAAGGACGCTCCATATCTCCTTGTACCTCTCTGCTCCCCTTCTGCAGCCCTGCAGGGCAAGTGTGGGCCTGCATCTCCCTCTAGTGACTTCTCACAGACTCTCTCTTCATCAGCTGCATGGCACCAGCACCAAGGAGCCACCAACCAGGGCTGAGGTCCCACCAGCTCTTCTTGGTGCCATGCGCCGGGTTGTCTGTGCCCTGTGGAGCTCAGTGGAAGCGCAGGGCTCACAAGCCCTGGGCTGCCTTGTGTCCCCCGGCGGCACTCATGCCTGTGGGAAATTAAGAAGCACAAAGTGTGTTGAGCAGGGAGGGAGAAAAAAAAGTGAAAACTTCAAATTTCATTTTTCACCTTCTTCCTTTTCAGGACTCCAGGTCCACTGCTTCAGATTTGACCCTGGGGCCACCTTGGACGTGGGAGGATGCCCAGGAGACCCTCAACCTCCAGCCTGATGGGAGAGCCCTGACTTCACTCTCTGCTACTGAGATGCCATCAGCTGAGGAAGAGGAGGGCAGCCTTTCTATTGAGGATGAAGGCTTTGAGCTGTTGAACTCCACCTATAATAAAATCACCGGCCCCGGCAGGCCAGGGCTCAGCAGGAGCAGCCCATGGGTCACTGGTAGCTCCGGTGAGTCCATAGTTACACTTCCCCCCGTTTCTCCTGCACGCCGTCACGATGCCTAGGTACCTGATGGTGCTTTTATCCACCTAGGACCCTCCACCAAAACACACAGAGCAGCCAAGAAGGAGCGTGCCTCCGACCCCCGGGAGGAGAATGTCACCACGGAGAAGCTGACGGGTGATGCGGGCACTCAGCGGCGGCTCTTGCCTGGCAAACCTGGCGATGACATCACTGACCTGGACGTGCCTGTCACCTTTGCCAAGGTCTCCCCATCGGCACGTCAGGCAGCTGCCCCCAAAGGAAACATGCCCAAAGGATCCCTGGGGACAGGGTCAGCGGCGGGTGTCCCGGAGCATCCTCTTGTGGCAGGCAGCCCTGCTGTCCCAGGGCTCGGGGACAGCACCGCCCACCCGGGACACCCCATCTCGCCAGTGGCACACGGGCAGCAGGGTCATGTGAAGCTGGGACCGCCGGGGCTGCCGGGACCGCCGGGGCTGCCGGGGCCGCCGGGGCTGCCGGGACCGCCGGGGCTGCCGGTGAGTGGTGGAGGTGATGGCTGCTGGAGAGGAGGGATGGGTGGTGATGCATCTTCCCCTCCAGAGCGGGCGGTGGGCGCAGGCTGCTGAGCTGCGGTGCCAGCACCTTGCTGTGGGAAACTGGGCAGGGAAACCTCCTCCATGTGCCCTGCGAGAAGTTTTTTGATATCCCTGAAGAAACTTCACTGGCAACTGGAGAGAAGATGATTCCCTTATGCCCCCTGTCCTAGAGATGGTCTCAAGTAATTTAACCACGTTGTTGGTTTTCGTTTCACCCTGGTCCTGCCCAGAGGCAGGCTGAGGGGCTCAGAGCAGGGGCAAGCCATCTCTTCCAGCCCTGTCCCCACAGCAAATGCCAGGCGTCAGCCCGCAGTCCCTGCTGGCATCGCTGTCCTTTGCTTCTCTACCACTGCGACATCCCAAAATTTGTGGTGGTTCAAAGCAGAGCATTGAATTTGTCTCGAAATAAGTTTTGATTATTTTTCAGATTATTCATCCATTGTAGTAGATGAGAAAGGGAAATTTAAAAAAATTGGTAAACTTAGAATAGATAAATCTTTAGAGAAGTCATCAGTCTTCATTGAGAAGTAGCTGAAAAAATGTTTTTATGTGTTTTCCCATGTTTATTTCTTCTGCCAAAATGATTTCCTTAACAATTCCTCTAGAAAATTGCATTTCATTTACCCAGCGCCACTGCCAGAAGTGACCAGGGGCACCTTCTCCTCCCCCCTGGGCAGACACCCATGCGAAAGCACCTTCTCCTCCCCCCTGGGCAGACACCCACGTGAAAGGCGTCTGGGATGCCCTGAGCTCAGGGCTGCCCTGAGAGTTCATCTGGGTGCTGCAGGGCAGGTCTCCCCACACGGCTGTTTTTACGGCTGCGTTTGAGGGACCTGGCACTAAATTCATCATCAATGAGCCAGGCTTCGTAGGATAACGGTTAAATTTAGGACTGCTAGCTTTCCCCTCGAGCCATCTCCTTGCTGCTGCAGGTATCGCCTGCAAAAATAGAAGAAAATAGCAAAAGGAACAGATGCTGAAGGATGAAAAAATCCTGGGAGTGGAGGAAACGTCATGGGGTTTGACAGCCCTGCTGTCAGCTGGCAGGAGGGGAGGCAGCGTGAGGAGGGGATCCAGCCAGGAGGGAATTGCTTTTCCCTCCTGTAGAAAGTGTTGAGATGGTGTTTTTTCTTGGTCGTGAGCATCCTGGATGGAAACACAGGTACAGACAGCTCTATCCCGGCATAAGGAGTTTGGGCTTGAGATGCTAGCACAAGCGGGTGTAGCCTTGAAGCTCTGCAGTGGCACATGCCGTACGCGATTAGAGCTGTTATTTTAGCTAAAATTATGTGCTGAGCCTGGCAACCTTTCCTGATGTTTTGTTACTGCTCCCCAGGGCTGAGGGCAGGAGGGCGCTGCCCTGGCGGCTGGTCCCCAAAGGTCCTCCTGCCTCCTTGAGCCTCCGTCCCACCAAGCCCCTTCAGCCGTCCTGAGCCGTGGTGGGTCTGGGCACGTAGAACCTGTTCTGGGGCTGCTGCCCAGCCTGGGCACCCTGAATTCATACCCACCCGCCTCGCTGCTGCCATGCCCAATGCTCTTGGTGATGCCAGCAAAGGTTTCATGGATGTTTTGGATGTTTAAATGTATCCTGTGGAAAGGAAACAAAAAAATCGGTGCCCTTGCCTTGGAAAACTTCATTAAAAGCAATTTGGGGGTTTTCCTTTGGGAATGGGACTTTACCTTACCTCTGATTTTGGCAGTGGTGATGTGTGCCGGGCTTCTGGCTCACCCTCTTACTGCGTCACTTCAGGCAGCCTTGCAACCGGGACCTGGGCCCAAGGCAGGGTGGGTGTCTGAAGGTGACATCTCTTGTTATTCTTCGAGGAAAAGTTTGGAGATATTGGGGTTTTAGCATCAACCTTTTCACTTGTGGGGTTCTTCTCCTCCTCTTTCACTGGCAGTGTCGGTCAGCAAAATCAGCGGGGCACAGACCTCCAGCCCTGCCCCACCACGCGATGGGTCCTCTCCCTCGGTGCAGGTTCGTGTACGTCTGGTTTGCCACCCTCAGAGATTTTTATGCTTTTGCAAAAACACTTTGAGTAGCTGTTCCAGTTGGGAGGTGTGGATGGAGGTTTATTTATCATCCTGCCAAGTCCTGATCGTGCCCTAGTGCTGTTCAGGGCACTTATGGACTGTAGACCCCATGGACTGCATGCCCTCGGTTCCCATCCCAGTCATCGTCCACTGTGAAGGCATTGAAGATCTGTGCGGAAAAAAACAACACGTTGTGAGAAGTGGAAAGTGTTTCTTACTTCAAAAGCTGCTGATTTTTATGATCTTGCTAATCCTCCTTGCAGGGATTTCATTGTGTTGCCAGTATTCAAAAGCTCCTTGGCTTTCATAGGCAGGTTTTCATGGGGGTTCCCAGCTGTCGGCATGTCCCCACAGGCTTTTCTTTTTCTTTTTTGGTTCTGTTACTCAAACTTAGCACTGGCTCTTTAGGAGCAGAGATGTGGTTTCTATTCGTAGCCTTAAATTGAATCCTGCTGGAAGCATCTGGTGTCAGGGACGGCGTGGACTCGGGTGACAGGCAAATGCAAAGCCTTCTCCGTGCTTTCCTCCCAGGAGCCAGACGCTGTTTCGCAGCACCCAGGGCTGCAGCCATCGGGTCACACCGCAGGAGGAGGGATGGTGCTGCGGAGCGGTGCTGCGTGCAGTTTGCGGGGCAAAACGCTGGCTGCCTTCTGCATGAGATCTCTTGGATTGATTTTCATTTTTCTCTCCTGAAATGTTACAGCCCTTGGGTTCGTTGTTCCTGATGTTCTGAATTGTTCTTTTTGGTTTGCACAAAATCAGCTTGGGACCTGCTTAAGGGAGAGAAATAGATGCCGTCAAATTTCAGGGGGTGCTGTTGTCCCCGTGGCTCGGTCCTGTCCCCCCATGTTCACTAGGACTGCACATGTTGGCTTTGCAACATTGGTGTTCATGCTGGGGGGTGGCCGTGGCCAGTGCCTGGGGAGGAGCAGGAGGAGGAACAGCTCTTTGGCCATCTCAGAGAGGGTCCTGGTGCATTTAAGTGTCCTCGGTGGAACACGGTGACCCACTGATGACCGCGTTGGAGGAAGGGTTCATTGGGCACCCCGTCAGCTGCTGGCGTATCTCAGCTGTGGACCTAGGGCAGCGTGTGTCCATGCAGGAGATAAGCTAGAGGCTGCACCCAGAAGAATTGACTGGACCCCATAGCTCTTTTGAGGGGGATCAGGAGGAGGCAGGACTTACTGGAGGATCTAATTTATATCTGCACCCAGGGCGGAGAGGATGAGCCTGTCCCCAGGCACCTTGCAATGGGCATGTGGCGCTCACAGTA
>NW_009202074.1:7985-12936 GCF_000690835.1 Fulmarus glacialis | reverse complement strand
CCTGCTGAAGTGGTCTCTCAGCAGCATGCATCCAGCTCCTTAAAGGAGGGGTGCTGGGTGGATAAGTATAGGGGCTGCCTGGCACTGGGAGGGGTCCCTGCCCATTCTGGTGCATGTTTTTATATTGGGTACAGTGGGCAGGAATTGCTTTATTTTACCTCCTTCAGCAATGGCGGACTTGGCAGTGTTAGATTTACTTTTAAGAGAGATCTTAAGGTCTTTTCCAGCCTAAATTATTCTATGATTCTAATACCCAAGGTTTGAAAATCAGACCAGAGTTGCCAGCATCACTGCCACTGCGTGTGCCATTTGGCACGAACACGTGCCATACACGAACCAAGCTCGAGGGCCATGTTCCCCAGGCCCTAGGGAGGGGGAACTGAGCCATGGAGCCCCGTGGGCTTCAGATCTGGGCATTTGAGGTGATCAAAGTCCCTTTGGTGAAGCATCACTCAGTGCCAAAGCTGTTTCTGGACATGCAGCTTGGCCTTTTTACCCATCCCATCGGCACAAGGCAGCAAGGTCAGGGCAGGATGCTACCCGAGCGGGGCTGCCTCAGGGACGGGCGGGATGCAGGGATGCAGTCATGTCTGTGCTGGGGTGGTGTTAATTCAGTGTGGATTCCCCAGGCTTGCTACCGGGCTCGGACAAGGCTGTTTGCAAGCTCAGAACACAAACGGCGGCTGTAACTGAAGCCATCAGAGCCGCAGCTCTGCAGCAGATGCTGTGCTGCAGCCTGGTGCGTTATCAGTCTCTGCCGACATCTTCCAGGTAGATTTCTTTGATCGAGAAAAGCCGGGATCTCCCCTCTGACTTTGTTTCTGTCCAGACAGATGCTTCACTAAGCCCTGAAGTGGGGTCGCTGCTTGGCCAAAATGTGCACTTTTGACTAGAGATGGGCTAGATCAGATCTCACACAAATTAGAAGTCGCAGATGTTTGCATCCTTGTCCAAACTACTGTTTGAGTGTGTGGCCGTGATCCAGCTTTATGGGATTTTTTTCTAACATGCTGCCTTTCCTCACCAGGTGTCAGGAAATGTGCTCCTGCTCCCTGGCCATATGGTCTGGGACATTTCTGTGATGGATGCTGCAGGATTACGCTGCTCAGCTGGCCGAGCAGAGCTGCTTTCTGATGCCAGGGCAGCAGAGTGGGAAGGGAGCAGAATAAAATAGGGTGCACTTTCCACCCCACCGGTTTTTGGGGTGTTTCTTTGAGACTTGGTGCTGCTGGTTTGCTCTAAATCAGCCATTTCAGTTCCTGCTTCCCTGGTGCTGGGATGGCCCTGGCCGTGGCACTGGTCACCCAGCTACCGTGGGATCTCCCCTGGTTGCGGGGGGTGCCCCTTCGGGGTGACACAGCTCTCCTCCTTTGCCTTTCAGGGCTGTCCTGGGAGACGTGGACTGGTGGGACCCAAAGGAGACAAAGTGAGTATCCAGGAAAACACGGGAAGGGGTGTAGGGTCTTGGGCAAATACCGTGGATGGTTTGGGTGTTTTTCATCAAGAGGGCAGTGTGAACTTCTGAAGCTGCAGTCTGGTGGCCCTTTATGTGCGTTTGGAAGAGGAAAGAACTATTTTTACTGGGTATTTTAAGCCCAGGCTCAGGACTGAGCTGACTGTCTGGACAAGCTGCTGTCTTTCCTCTGAGCCACTTAATGGCTCTGCAGAGGCGGCAGAGCAGGGAGATGAAGTGGCTTTAGCTCAGGTCACCTGGAGGAGGGACGCTGGTGTGTCCCACAGTCCAGCCCCGTGCTATATCCACCAACTCATCTTGGAGGGACGTCTGTCCTCCAGCACCGCGTTGGTCAGACCCATGGCTGCTCTTCCTGCTCCAGGAACCCAGCGAGCAGCAGCCTGCACGGAACAGCTCGTTCTCCTGCTGTGCGCAGCATTGCCTAGTGCACTGACAGATGCTTGGAGATGCTGTGGATTAAGGGTGGTGCCTCAGTTTCCCCATCAGTAAAACAGCGAGAGTGCTCCTAACCACCTTTGCACAGCGGTTTCCATCTTTCCCAAGGTATAGAGGAGCAAACTCATTGTCCCACGAGTCATGCCACTTCTGCGTGTGTTAGCTTCAATACCTGTGGCATTTAGATGGGTCTGGGCACAGGCATGTGCGTATGGAGCTCATTCCTTTTGCTTTCCCTGTTGTCAGGGTTATTTAGATCTTAAGAGCTGGTTTGAACCCAAGAACGTGCCTAGACCCAGACTCCACTCAGAGGCTGACTTGAGCCAGAGCCTATGTTGACTGTTAAGCCCCCAGCAGGTTTTAAGGAGCTGCCCTTGTCTTCCTAGGGGTACCCTGGAGCCATGGGGCGGACGGGCCCCCCGGGCAGCCCAGGTCCTGCGGGCATCCCTGGTGTCCCCACCATCGTCCTCTGGAGGAACTCCAGGGAGGACTGGCAGACATTCACAGTGAGTTACAGCAGCAGCGGGCGAGCGCTTGGGGAGCTCCACGTACACCTCCCCATCAGCTCCCGTGCAGGCACCTCTGTGCTCTGCTGGGACGAGAGCTGGGAGGAAGGGTCCACGATGGTTTGAGATTCCTAATCTGTTGGTTGGGAGGACAGAGGCAGGGTAGGCAGGTGGGGCAGAGGGAGGATGCCAAGGAGAGAGGTGCAGCTCACTGGGGATGGCTCTGTGGGCAGCTGTCCTTGGGTCAAATGGGATCAGCGTGCACCCTATTTACAGCTGTGCTCACACAGCCATCCCTCTTTCCCCTGTGGCTGACTGGGAGATCTCAGGTCCCCGTGGTCCACACACATCCATGACCTCCCGAGGGTGGTTCATGCCCTACCTCTGCAGGACAAAGAAGATCCAGAAAGCAGCCCCTCTCCTGCTCTGCGTTGCCAGTTTCAAAGCATTGCTCCTGTTTTCCACCATATCCCAGTTTTCTGCCATGCCCCAGCTGTGTGCCGTGGCTTTGGCTCACAGGGTCTGGGCCCATCAAGTTTCTTGCCAAGACAAGATATTTTCTCACCTGAACCCTGCTGCTGTGGGGAGCAGAGGAGGGGGGGATGGGACCTGCGGGGAGGCAGGAGTGCTTCAGCTGCTGCGTAGCTGGCTGCAAAACTCCACGCACCATGGGAGCGATCACTGCAATGACCCAGCCAGCCTCGTCCAGGTTCCCCAACTCCTGACAGCACAGCGACTCCTGTGATTAAGCTTAATTTCAAACTCCCTCTCGAGCCTTGCCTGAGCCAGACAAGCTGAAGGCATTGGGTTTCTAACTGCCTCAGGCACTTTTTACCAACCCGCGGCTGGAGCTCCCTGGGGCGGGGATGCTCTCTGGGTTGTGTGTCTGTAATGTCCCTCTGATGGGACTGCAGCCTGTCTGGTTGGACTCGATGATCTTAGAGGTCTTTTCCAACCTTTATGATTCTATGATACCAGCTGCTCGAAGCAAATGCCGGGCAGGTTGGCTTGCAAGGCAAGTTGGTGCAAGGGGCAGACTAACGGGCCAGTGAGAGGCCAGGCTTAATGCTTTCTAAAAGCTTTAATAACCTTGGGCAGGACATTTGACTTATCTTCAACTCATTCATTTGTGAAGAGGGGTAATGGCACTCTCTGCTCCAGGGCAAATGCCTTTAATGCTGGCAAGACCATACAGTGAGGAGGACCTCTGCTCTCCCAGTACAGCACACCCCGAGGAAGGGACGATGCTGGCTGGAGGTATGAGGTGCAGAGTGGCCCTGTGCTGGTCTGGCTCTGAGCTTGGATTGACCGACCACAAGTCTTTGGGCCAGACCTGCCCCTTGCAGTTTTGTGTTGGATTGGATCAAAGCAGCTGCAGAAGATAAATACCTGTCTTAGAGGTGATCAGATTCCTCCTGGGAAGCACAGGACAGCTGATCATTGGGAGATATCTTGGTTGACCTGGAGGACCTCCATGGTCTCCTGTCCTCCTGCTGCTCTAGAGCAGGTGCTGCGCTGTTATCAATGCTCGCAAGACCCATCACAAGCACGCAATGCGGGACCAGAGTAAATGGAGATAGGAGAGAGCGAGCTGGAAGTGTTGGCTGGAAGAAGCCTGCAGTGCCAGAGAGCACCTCCATGCCTGCGCTAGGGCACTCGCCTTCATCCCAGGGTGTTTGGGGTAGACACCTGCATAATCAATTCCCTTGCAGGGCTCCTGATGCTCTTTGCTCTGCACACCCAGTCAGAACTGCATTTCTTTTTTTTCCTGCCTGCATTTGGAAAGGGACCTCAGGCTTTGTTCTTCTACAGGCAGAAACGTTCATGCCTATGGATGCTGCTGTAGACCATGATTTCTTTGGTGTACCTCCACCTTCGGTGCTTAGGCGTTGGGAATGCTGGAGGGAGCAGACGGTCTCGTCTGCGTTTGGGAAGCCGAAGCTGGAGGGCTGCCGGGGCCCTGGCCGCAGGCTCCCGGGGGGTTTGCATGCTGGCACTTGGCCCGGGGCTTTTGGCAAAGTGCCGATCTCCAGGGGAAGGCAGTGTCTGGCAAGGATGACGTGGGGCACCCAAAAGCCTTGCTGGGCTATTGTGTTTGTGGCCGTATGATCCCGGCAGTGCTGGCGGCGGCGTTTTGCTCAGCAGCAGGAAAGGGGAGGGCAAAGCCGTGGGCTGGGTTTTGCTAATCTTTGTTGAGATAGCACAGGGGTGAAAAGCTGAGTGCTGGCTGCTGTGGGGATGGGGGGGCTGTCTGCTTCTGCAGCCTCCTACAGCTTACTGGGGGGCTGGAGAAATGCTGTGGCTTGGGACAGTGCTGCTCTTGTGAACAGAGTGCTTGTGATTTGGGGATGCAGGGGGGGCATTCTGGGCTGCTGGGGTTTGTTGTTGGCTCAGCCTTTGGAAATGCACATCAGAGCAGCCACCTCTCAGGCCGGGGGACGTAATGCAGTATGATGGACCGGGAAAGCAAGGGACATCGGTGACTGTCCCAGAGCAGTTATGGCTGGTGGGGGGGCCAGTAGACTCTCCCCCCCCT